>NC_051217.1:37602357-37604857 GCF_015220715.1 Pygocentrus nattereri | reverse complement strand
TGCATCACTTTTTTTTAAACCAGAGTCTATGCTCTGCTCTATCTTCTGCATTGTTCATGTGCATTAAAAATCAGGCTGACCAATCAGAGCTCTGATATCATGATTGCAACTGAAGCAAATGTGCCTCCACATGCTGGCATGGCTTGTAGCAGAGCACAACAGCTTATATGACTAACATGCTGAGTAAAATTGACAGGGTTAAAAAAGGCTATTAGAGATTTTGGGCCTTTGTAGCACTGCTTAATGGCCTTTCTTCACTTTCATCACCTAAATTCATTCAAATTCATTCATTTCACACAACAAATTCATATTAATATAAAAAAGTTACACTGCTGAACTGAAAGGACAGAACCAAAATTTCAATAAAGCACTGGCTTAAGCTCCTCATGGATCTCTGCAACTTGGAAAGACTTACAGTTAATTTTAAAATTGATACAAAGCTATTCAAGGAAAGCTGGTCAGAGTTTTTATAATATATTGAGAACTGATTTATCTTCTCAAACTCAAAGTTTAAAAAAAGTTCAAATCCATGCATAGAATTTGTTAACTATCCACATAATTATAGAGTGAGATAAAAGAGAAAGGGGATGTTGTTACCCTGTTTATTGTTATGTTATGTTCTTGTTTGTCTGTCCTGTCTTTTCCAGTTTGTCAATTGCAGAAATGTTGTTCTTCTTCTGCCTTGTCTCTCAGCTATCTCTTGCTGCATTCCAAAGCCAAGGCTACAGCCATAGTAGGCTGCATTTCTCTGCCACTACGTCATAGCAAGCCATTCCAAAGTGAAGAACCCTTCTTATACAGCCTAGAAATGCAGCCTACGTTCTGAATGATTTCAAGGATACATCAGATGTATCCTTCCAGGCTGTCAGTTACCCACAGTTCTCTGCACAATGAATCCCATCCTCTTCCAACATAAGGTCACCAGCAGCCTTGTTAGGACTGATCCATTTGTGTGACCAATAAGATACTCAGAAGGAGCCTTCTGAAGACCTGCACTCTCAGCTGTAGCCTCGACTTTGAAACGTGTGGGCAGGGCGCTGTGGTGGGAGGGGGAGTGACTGGGTGGAGGGGGCAGTGTAGTTTGGTAATTAACAAGGAATTGTGACTTTAATAGTGAAACAAAAAAGAAAAAAACAATGTCCCCATAAAAGGGGGTGGTGGTGTGCCCAAGGATTGCTGATCTTCACCATGAATGGCAAATGTAACTGTTCTATCTTAAAAGTTGCAACACTTAGGCTATATTCAGGTGCCTCAACTTCTTGTATGAATTCTCCTGCTCTACGTTTAATGGTGCAGCAGTTCCATTCAGGCATCTGAGGTGCTGGAATGGAACTGCTGCATGATTTAAGGTGGAATGGGAAAATGAGGATCAGAAGCCATCTTAAGCCTCATCAACTCTCGGAAGTTTCCACCATTGAAATGCCCTTGCCTGATCTAAGAACTTTCTCAGCCTTTGTTCTTCAGATGTTCTCCTCTTTGGCTGTAAGGAGATATCTGCTGAATCTGACAAAAGGTGTATTGGATTGAAATCATATACTTGAATGTACTTAATGGCTATTTTGACTGGAAATTAAATGAATAAATGGTGGTCTCAGACTTTTGCACAACACTGTACATTATTGAGCCTGTTTACCCCTTGCATGTTTCATGTCTGTGTTATTTCTGGATATTCTTTGGACAGATTACATTTACACTTTTCACTAAAATCCTCAGTGTGATCAGACGAGATCTGTTTTGAATTTTCCAGCAGGAAAAGCACATCAACACATGCATGATTTATGTTTCACTTGTATAAACTCTTTTCCCCATTGCGGTTTGAGTGTGGTTCATTGGCCCAAAGTGCAAGAAGCTTGTGATTTAGGGAACTCCAGCATTTTAGACTGAGAGCATCTATTTTTAGAGCATCTCATCATCGGTCAGTTTCTGACCACAGTACCACTTTTGGCAAGAGATCAATTGGGTGGTAGCATATTCCTAGCAGCGCAGACAGTCATGGTAATGCTGTTTCTGGTGTCAGCGTTAGGCTGAGGGTGGGTCCACTACCCATGAATATCCAGCCAAGTGCAGCTCTTTTTTCAGAAGCTGACCACAGATAAGACCACTGGCTAAAATTTTGGAGCCAAAAGGTAGGTGTCTCTAACAAAGTGTCCGGTAAGTGTATTTACTGTACTCAATCCAGAAAGCAAGAAAGAACATTGAAACTAGGCAGGAAATCAATGTATCGACATTGGTGGTTCTTTCTTAGGGCCCAGGAAAAACCTTGAGTTCTTCTTGCATGTTTATGAACATGAACCAGTTATTTCAGGTCAAAACGTCAAACCAAAGAGAAGGGAAGTGGGAAAAGAGAGATGGATGAGGAGAACAAAGAGAAGCAGAGGCTATAAGTGTGAATCAATACAAACATATCTGGAGAAGAGTAGGAGGAATGAGTGGACGCTTTTCTGGAGGACAGAGATGGAAACTCAGGGTGCAGGAGACACATTAAATGTGAATGAGATAC
>NC_051217.1:37504857-37599857 GCF_015220715.1 Pygocentrus nattereri | reverse complement strand
ACTGCTGTTCACAAACGCTCTCCATCCAACTTCACTGAGCTCGAGCTGTTTTGCAAGGAAGAATGGACAAAAAATTTCAGTCTCTCGATGTGCAAGACTGACAGAGACGTACCCCAAGCCACTTGCAGCTGTAATCACAGCAAAAGGTGGTGCTACAAAGTATTAAAGCAAGGGGGCTGAATAATATTGCACGCCCCACTTTTCAGTTTTTTATTTCTAAAAAAAGTTTAAAATATCCAACAAATTTCGTTCCACTTCACGATTGTGTCCCACTTGTTGTTGACTCTTCACAAAAAATGTCAATTTCATATCTTTATGTTTGAAGCCTGAAATGTGGCAAAAGGTTGAAAAGTTCAAGGGGGCTGAATACTTTTGCAACCCACTGTATATTTAAATATATACTATATTTCCAAAAGTATTCACTCAAAAATCCAAATTATTGAATTCGGCTGTTCCAATCACTTCCATGGCCACAGTTGTATAAAACCAATCACTTAAGCCTGCACACAGCTTCTACAGACATTAGTGAAAGAATGGGTCAACTGACAGTGATATCATAACAAAGAGGAAGCGACTGAGAATGACAGCAACTTAGCTGTGTAAAATGACAGCGCTAGGTCAGTGGATGCAGAGGTCACCAACTTTCTGCAGAGTCCATCACTGCAGACCTCCAAACTTTATGTGGCCTTCAGATTAGCTCAAGAACAGCGTAGAGAGCTTCATGGAGTGGGTTTCCATGGCCGAGCAGCTGCATCTAAGCCTTACATCACCAAGCGCCATGCAAAGCGTCGAATGCAGTGGTGTAAAGCGCCGCCACTGGACTCTAGAGCAGTGGAGACGTGTTCTCTGGAGTGATGAATCACACTTCTCTGTCTGGCAATCTGAAGGTCAAGTTTGGGTTTGGTAGTTGCCAGGAGAACGGTACTTGTCTGACTGCATTATGCCAAGTGTAAAGTTTGGTGGTGGGGGGATTATGGTGTGGGGTTGTTTTTCAGGAGTTGGGCTCGGTCCCTTAGTTCCAGTGAAAGGAACTCTTAATGCTTCAGCGCCAAGAGATTTTGGACAATTTCATGCTCCCAACTTTGGGGACGGCCCCTTCCTGTTCCAACATGACTGCACACCAGTGCACAAAGCAAGGTCCATAAAGACATGTATGAGCAACTTTGGTGTGGAAGAACTTCACTGACCTGCACAGAGTCCTGACCTCAACCCGATAGAACACCTTTGGGATGAATTAGAGTGGAGACTGTGAGCCAGGCCTTCTCATTCAACATCAGTGTCTGACTTCACAAATGTGCTTCTGGAAGAATGGTCAAATATCCACTCCTAACCCTTGTGGAAAGCCTTCTTAGAAGAGATGAAGCTGTTATAGCTGCAAAGGGTGGGCTGACATCATATTAAACCCTATGGATTAAGAATGAGATCTCACTCAGTTTCATATGTATGTGAAGTCAGACGAGCGAATACTTTTGGAAATATGAAGTGGGTGTGTCTGTGTATGTGTGTGTGTGTATATACATATATATATATATATATACACACTCACCGGCCACTTTATTAGGTACACCTTGCTAGTAAAGGGTTGGACCCGCTTTTGCCATCAGAACTGACTTAATTCTTCATGGCATACTTTAAACAAGGTGTTGGAAACGTTCCTCAGAGATTCTGGTTGGTTATTTGCGTTACTGTTGCCTTTCTATCATCTCAAACCAGTCTGCCCATTCTCCTCTGACCTCTCACATCAACAAGGCATTTTTGTCCACACAACTGCCACTCTCCATTCTCTGTAAACCCTAGAGATGGATCCCAGTAGATCAGCAGTTTCTGAAATACTCAGACCAGCCCGTCTGGCACCAACAACCACGCCACGGTCAAAGTCACTTAAATCACCTTTCTTCACCGTTCTGATGCTCGGTCTGCACTTCAGCAAGTTGTCTTGACCACCTCTACATGCCTAAATGCATTGAGTTGTGGTCATATGAAATGGCTGATTAGCTATTTGTGTTACCAAGCAACTGAACAGTACCTAATAAAGTGGCCGGTGACTGTATATATATATATATATATATATATATATATATATATACTGTCACTCTTGACACCTGCACACACGTGCAGGTAAAAACTGAAAATAAACAATACAAATCTCATTCAGCATCTGTGTTCTTAATTATACATTCTGCATAATTGAGAACATTGCCATATACGTTCCTGTTCTGAATGAAACTAAACAGTTTAACTAACTTACAAACATGGTTTTTAACATCACCATTGCTTATGTATGAAGTGTGCAATATGTTTAATTCTAAAAGAACTTACGACATTGCCTCTTTGATGCTTCACAAGACTAGGATGCTACTTTCAGAACAATAACTTGTGTCTGCCTCATCTTTTTTAACCCCCACCCCCCCAAGTCCAAACCGGAACTGACTTCAACGCGTGTAAACTAAAGATTAATTATGAAGGTCCATCCTTCTCACTCAAGACAAAAAATAAGTAACAACAAACCTTTAAATACGAGAAAGAACAGTAAAAATGAAAAGATTAACGAAATGCCTTAAGGGCATCACATTATGTTTGTGTTTCTTATTAACTACTTTGGCAATAGTGCATTTTATTATATTCATGCCAATAGAGCACTGATGAACTTGAACTTGAGAGAGAGAGACACAGAACAAAAAGGAGGGTGAGAGAGAGAGAGAAAGAGAAGTGGTGAGAGGAGGAAGACTGAAAGAGAGAATCAATGAGAGGGGAAAAGAGAAAGAGAGAAAACAAGAGAAAGAGAAAGACAGAGACAAATGACAACTAGAAAGAAAGGAAGAAGAGAGAATGTCAGAAGAAGAAACCAAGAGAGGAAGAGAAAGCAAGAAAGATGGAGACAGAGAGAGGGGCGAGGGAAAAGAGAAAGAGAGAGAGATCCAGTGGATGAGACATAGAGGGAGCGAGAGAGAGCAAAAGAGAAAGAGACAGAGAGTGTCAATGGAAGTGTGGGAGAGAGGGAGAGAGGGAGAGAAAGGGAAAAATGAGCTGGAGAGAGAGAGGTACACAGAACAAAGGGAGAGAGTGAGAGAGAGAGAGGTTGAGAGGAAGAATGAATGAAAGAGGATCATGACAGGGAGAAAGAAAAGATAAAACAAGAGAAACAGAAAAAGACAAACAACTAGGAGAAGAGAAAGAAGAGAGAGAAGGTCAGAGAGGAAAAAAAAAGAGAAGAAGAGAAAGAGAGAGAAGGATAGGAGGAAGTAAAAGAGATCAAGTGGAAGAGAATGAGAAAGCCAGGGAGAGAGGGGGGGGGTGAGAGAGAGGGAGACAGAGGGGAGAGGAGAGAGAGAGAGAGAGAGAAAGAAAGAGGAGAGAAAGGAGAGAAAGAAAAAAACAGCTGGGGAGAGAGAGGGACACAGAACAAAAAGGGTGAGAGAGAAAGAGAGAGAGGTTGAGAGGAAGAATGATAGAGAGAAAGAAAGGGGAGAGTAAAGAAAGAGAGATAATGGGAGAGAAAGAAAGAGAGAGCTTGAGTGGAAGAGAGAAAAGGTGAGAGGGAAAAAAGAGAGGGGCAAGAGGGAGAAACAGATAGGTTGAATGGAAAAAAGAGAGCAAATGAAAAGGAGAGATACAGGATGAGTGAGAGAGACAAAGAGGGAGAGAGATAGAGAGAAAACTAGTGAAAGAAGGACAGATGCCAAATAGAAAGGAAGAGGAAGAAAAGATGGAGAGAGTCCTCCACAAGACGGAAGAGAAAGAGAGATTAAGTTGAAGAGGAAAAAAGAGATGGACACAGAGAGAAAAGCACAAAGAAAGAGAGAGAGGGAGAGAGAGAGGAAAAGAGAGTGAGAGAGAGAAACATTGAAATAGAGAGAGACCCCCATCCCACACACACACAGACACACACACACACACACCTACACACACACACACTCAGGGGTGAGTGTGTAGGGCAGGGATGAGCTCAGGCTGGGCAAAGGCAGCGCCCTGCTGGTAAAAATAGCCGGCCTCCCTCCCTCCTGCCCTCAGCACTTCCACTAATATGAGTAAATACACAGAGTTCACGCTCTGAGGAGACAGAGGGGCAGAGTAAGTCCAGCCCAGGGGTCCGATCTCTGCCTGCCAAAGCCTAAACACACACTGGCCCAACTCTATTTCAGCCCAGAGCGACAGGCCAGTGTGAAAGAGCATTAGCGTAAAGACAGAGAAAGAGAGAGAGAGAGTGAGAGGAGGCAACTGGCTGCTGGTGTATTAACATCACCTCTTTATAATGAGTGAACACAACAGGAGGGAAGGAAAGAGAGACAGACAGAAAGAGAGAGAGAGAGAGAGAGAGAGAGAGAGAGAGAGAGAGAGAGAGAGAGAATGAAGAAGATATACTCACTGGCCAATCCTATCCAAACTAGTGTATAGTTTGAGACTGTAGCTCATCTGTTGACAGCCAAGACCCCCTCAGGTGATGCTATAAGGCATATACCTTGTCAAATTTATAGAAAATAATTTTGATGAGTGCATCCAAGCTCTGCTGAATGGCACCACCTACAGGCCATGGTAGACAGGCTAATGCTGATTATGAATTTCTATTGGCTGAACTCATGACTGAGGGGTGGTCTTGACTGACCGAAGCTTTTTTTCAGCACCAGGCTAAAGGCCTCTGGATTAGGTCCAGTAATTATTAATTAATTACTATTGGATTATTTCTTCTGTAAATTATTCATTGTGCAAAGTGATGTGTGAGGAAAGGGGGTGAGTTTACAAAGAGAGTTGTGTAAAGTATTTGTAAAATTTGTAATAATACAGTGCTGATTTATTATTTTACAGCATTGTACTGTAAAAGACTGGGCATTTTGAGCAATGCATTGGTTTACAGTAGCATACCAGACATCACAATGCATAGTAGGAAGTCAACACAGTAAAAATATCTCCAAGTTGGCCTGGGAGCGGCTTGGGGTCCTCGGAAATGAGCTGGACCCTATCTGGGCTAAGCAGTTCATGACGATGATGATGATGATGATGATGATGATGATGATGATGATGATGATGAGGTTGTAAAGTATTTGTAGAACTTTTAATAACAAAATGCTGAAAATGTTATTTTACAGGATCATGCTGTAAAAGACTGGGCATTTTAAGCAGTACGTTGGTTTACAGTAACATACCAGACGTGCTATTGCACGGGGAACAACTGCACTGTAAAAAATGTACTGTAATTTTACAGTAACATATTTACATTATTGCTGTTAACATTTTACAGTGCTTTTCTGTATGCATGCTTCATGATTGCTTGCTGTAAATGTACAATACTTTGTTAGTAACAAATTTTTACAGCACATATTTTGAATCCTAACAATAGTACATCATTTAAAAAGAATCATAAAAGTGAGGAAAGGGTAGTTTTTCCCTGATAGTTTGCTCACTGCTCAGTTTCTTTCGCTTTAGACTTGTAGATTGCTCTGGCATCCATCAAGTCTGCTGCTAATTTCCTGAATTTTCCTGCAGGCTATTTTCTGTCATGGAGCGTTTGCAATCTGCAGATTCATAAATCGTGTGTCTCTGGTGTGTGAAATAAAAATGCAAGCTTCACAAAATGGAAACAAAAGAGAGAAGTTTGCTCCATAGCGAGCCAATGGTCAGAGACCCAAGAATGGTGCTTTAGTGCGAATCCATGGAATCATTCAGAGTTTGAACTCAACGCAAAAGAATGGAAGCCTAACAACAAAAACAATCAAAGCACAGATGGGCTGACTCTCATGCCCGGACACAATAACCGGCAGTTCTCATGAATACATTATTCAAATTCCATAAATAAAATCAAGGAAGAGCACAAAATCAATAAAGACTCTCTCTGAAAGCAAGCTGTATAATATGTTCTGTTTCATAGTAATAAAAGTGCAATTCATCCTTCTGAGGAACGGGCATCACATTGCTCCACATGGTGCCCCACGATCACAACCGAATTGCCTATTTCAGGACTTGTTTGGGAGGGATTGGGACTCTTACACATACAGAATGCTTCCAGATATTAGATTCCAGGATATGGCTCTTTCGTAAAATCCATCCAAAATGGTTACTTTTCCATGGACTCATGAAAAGTATAATACTATACAGCATTCATAACAGAAAATTTAACTGGTTTGTCTGGTGGCAAGTGGAATCCCCCCTCCTAGTTTGGTGACTGAAACTGAAACCATATTTCAATAAACCTCTACAGGACAAGAGATAAAGTATTGCCTATTGTGAAATCATATCCAGATGTAGATTTATACACAAAGACTGATACTATGCAGATGTGGGAGGACAGAATGGTTACAAGATGAAGAGTTATTCCTTAAAATCTAAGGAATAGTACATTCTAGGGCTTATTACATTATTGTTACACTATTATTACATACTTATTAACAGGAATTACATGACCTAAAGTATAAACTGGCTGAGTTTCCAAGTCATAAATATCTTTTCTGAAACCATCAGCATATTCTGGTCATAAATGGTTAATAAATAATAAAAAGTTACAAGATGACTGCTATTCAAGAAAACATAAAAAAAAACAAAAAAAACTTTTTTGGTTTTCTTCACTTTGAAGGACCAAACTGCAAGTGTCGTTGAGAAGTTCTTTCATCCTTTTCCCATAAAGTCTCAAACTGTGAGCGGTGCTTCTAAAACCGTCAGACTGCATTCTTATAATCCTGTGGATTCGGTAATTGGATTTTTTGGTAAGTGGTTTCCTGGTGCGAGTGAGTTTTTGATGAGAGCCCTGTCAGTTCTGTGCTCACGGTGAAACAGAGAAAATGAAGAACACTAAAACAGAAGTGGAGAGAGGTGTCCCAGACGGTGGTGCCATGAGAGTAACTGCTCAAGTACAATCTCAAAAATAACGCCTCAGTGGTTCTTGGTCGCATGGTTCTAGGAAAAACCTTGCATTGCATAGAAACCATTTCAACAGTACATCTTTACAAGGGCTCTTCACACTGGCACATCTCATTTACAGACATCTCTCTTTAAAGCATTTTCTGATGTTTTTGTCTGTCTTTCTTTTATTAAGTGCCATCAAGTTGGGTCCAGATAGACTGAAGACCATATGGATAGTGTTTCTCCAGAACATCGTCTTCTGTTTGGGTCTTCAGGCTTCTTCATGGCTCAATCTTAGATTGTGTCCCAGCATCTTGTTGTCCATCCTTTCCCTCTTTAACTTCAACTGTTTCATGCATAATTGTCTTTTCCAATCAATGACTGTCACAATATGACCCAAATACTTGGGTTTTGAGTTAAAGGTGAGGTTTAAATGGGTTGTTTGTTTCCTTTGGTGTCCAACGTACTCCCGAAAGTGAAAAATCTGTATTTCTCTTGTCCTGCATTTTTATGGTCCAAG
The DNA here is from genome assembly GCF_015220715.1 of Pygocentrus nattereri. Taxonomy (NCBI): domain Eukaryota; kingdom Metazoa; phylum Chordata; class Actinopteri; order Characiformes; family Serrasalmidae; genus Pygocentrus; species Pygocentrus nattereri. Next base: position 37,592,506 of record NC_051217.1, on the reverse strand, counting down.
TTTCACACCCATTTTTTTGGTAAGTTGTTTTGTGGTAAAAGTTTTTGATGAGAGCCCTGTCAGTTCTGCGCTCACAGTGAAACAGAGAAAATGAAGAACACTAAAACAGAAGTGGGGAGAGGTGTCTGGACTGTGGTGCCATGAGAGTAACTGCTCAACTACAGTCTCAAAAATAGCACCTCAGTTGTTTTTGGACGTGTGGTTCTAGGAAAATCTTCTAAGCTTTGCATTGTGTGGAGATCATTTCAACTGCATGTCTTTACAATGTTCTTCACACTGGCACTTCTTCATGGCTTGATCTCAGATTGTGTCCTGGCATCTTGTTGCCTGTTTTTTTCCATTTTTTTCAACTGTTTCATACATAATTGTCTTTTCCAATCAATTATTATCTTATAAATACAGAATGCTTCCAGATATTAGATTCCGAGATATGGCTGTTTGGTAAAATCCATCCACAATGATTACCTTTCCATGGAGTGACAAAATGCAACACATACAAAAATGTAAATGCTAGCCTGTCGTACCATCCAAACTGGATGTGAAGTGGAATATATGTCATTTCTGATGGCAGATGGGATCCCCCATGTTTCCTTACCTTCCTTCTTCAAGAATGTTAAAGTTACATTTGAAGATCTTTTCAAATTCCTTCATTTTGATCCTGCTGAGCAACAATCTGCATCATATTTCTTGCCTGTTGTTGATTATTTATCAATGGAGCCAAAAGTTCTCTTATATCTTCTTCATGGTTAAGATAAGTCTTTCCATTTGTCCTAACCTTTGTTTTTTCCTTCTTCCTTAAGGGCCTTCAGGTCTGATTGTCCACTATGAGTGTTACATCATTCACATGTTATTGATGTTTCTTCATCTTGAATCCAGTCTGCTTCTGCTATTGTATGTTGGGCATGCAGGTTAAATAAGAATGGTGATCGTAAGCAGCCCTGTCAAACTCCTTTTAACAATAATAATAATATAATAATACAGTATTAATTGTTTTAATGGTGATAATGAGATGAAGTACTCAGGCTACTAGCTTTCCCAGCTCACTGACACAATGATGCAGCCTGATATCATTCTGTGGCCCAGTGGTTGGGAACCATTTACTGTAAAGAACCAAAGGTGATTCTAATATAATAATAAATAATAATTTCTAATAATAAAAGTGTGGTTGGCTCATAATTTTCTTCAGCTGAACAGTGCAAAAACTGAGGTAATTATGGTTGGAACCCAACAACAGATCCGGCTATCCCATGTTTCCAGAATTACACTCTTTGGACAAGACATTTCCTTATCCTCTACAGTCAACAACCTGGGTGTTAAACTGGATTCACAACTCACTTTTGATAGTCATATTAAACATATTTGTAAGACTGCCTACCACCATCTCAGAAATATTGCCAAGTTGCGTCCTATCCTCAGTCTGTCTGATGCTGAAAGACTGGTCCAAGCTTTTGTGTCCTCAAGACTGGACTACTGTAATGCTCTTCTCTTGGGGCTCCCTAGTAAGAGTATTCAGAGATTACAGTATGTTCAAAACAGTGCAGCCAGGGTCCTGATGAAGGTACGCAAAAATGAGCACATTACACCTGTTCTTCAGTCTCTTCACTGGCTCCCTGTGACTGTGACCCTGTGAGGATTGAATACAAGGTTCTCCTCCTTACACACAAATGTGTTCATGGCCAGGCTCCCTCTTACTTAAAAGAACTGCTAGTACCACAGACACGTCTACGAGCCCTTCGCTCTGTGCATCTCCACCGTCTTCTTCCAACCAGAACAAAACTTTGTACCATGGGTGACCGTGCCTTTTGTTCTGCAGCTCCACGCCTTTGGAATGCCCTGCCTGACCATCTGAGGAAGCCTCAGACAACTGATTCTTTTAAAAAGGGACTAAAGACATATCTTTTTAGGAGGACATATGGACAATAAAGTATTATATTTTATTAGTATTATTATTATTATTATTATTATTATTTTGATTATTATCTTTTAATTAATGTTTTACACTGTACGCACTTTGGGATTTACTATAAATGAAAAGTGCGTTATAAATCCAATGTATTATTATTATTATTATTAATATAGCAGCTAAATATTTCTTTTTGGCATGTTTATTTTTAAAATTTACCATGGTCAGCCCGAACAGTATGGTTGTATGATGTCTCTCTTACTCTGTCTTGTGCAGTAGAGCCTTGAGCAGTAAGTCTTCAGAAGTAAAGGTCTTTGAGTGAAATCCAGGCTTCATTACTGGAACTGGGAAACCAATTAAGGGATTTGGCATGTGAAGCACAATGGGGCTGGACATGTGCAGTAGATGGAACAAGCTACAATGGATGAGTGACGTTTGGATGCCATCTATCACCGTTTTGCCAGTCACTCAGATCAAATTTATTTCTCCTCCACCCGATCTGGTTTTCTGTGTTTATGTGAGCAGTTTGCTGGTTTGTTGGATCAAATTAGGAGTGAAAAGATCGGGTTGAAGGTGATCTTTTGATAGGATGACATCAAGAATAAGAAAGCACATCATCACGGTCACACCAGAACCTCTTAAATGGGGACTATTACAACATCTGTTGTAAACATGCCTACGTGTCTTCTACAGTGGTGCAATAATAATCTCGAAAGTGAGATTTTTCCATTTAAAGACCGAAAGATCCCTTCTGTTGATGTATCTTCAAGGTGTGAGAAACTAATTGGCGAATAGAAATATAGATCTATGAAATATATATATATATATATATATATATATATATATATATATATATATATATATATATGTGTGTGTGTGTGTGTGTGTACTCAACACATAACCATTAATGTCTAAATAACTGGCAACACAAGTGAGTCCACCTCACAGTGAACATGTCCAAATTGTGCTCAAAGTGTCAATATTTTGTGTGACCACCATTATTATCTAGCACTGCCTGAACCCTCTTGGGCCTTGAATTCACCAGAGCTGCACAGGTTGCTACTGGAAACCTCTTCCACTCCTCCATGATGACGTCACGGAGTTGGTGGATGTTAGACATCTTGCGCTATATATATATAAGTGGCTAGGCTAGTAGTCGGGATTTCTTTATTGCCATAGTAGGATTTTTATTAGTGTAGTGTATTCTGGGTATTTCGTGAGAGACCACTGAAAGCACAAAAGGGATATAAAATCATGAATTTGGTTAAATCGCTGATGCTAAATGCAACATCCTTTAAATATGATTTCAACACAGCAACTGCCCTTTAATAAAGTCCGTTCCAATAGAAGTGGTTCAGAATCACTTTATATTATCATACAAGTTAATAACATATTTCCCTTTTTCGATAAAATAACTTCCAGAGATGTTTGGTTTGGTCATCAGTGACCATGTCAAGCAATGGATTTGCTTGACATGAAAAGTATATACAGGACAGTTAGCATATGCCGTAACATGTGTCCACAAAAGAGGCCAGGAATCCTATTTTTCTGCTGCAAAATTCACTTACAATTACTGGATGTGGGATTAAATTCATTGTTGTTTGCAGACTTTGGCTAAAGGGGCCAACACTTAAAAATAACACCTCTTGACCCAAATCTGCTTTAAAAATAGCTCCTTTCAGCACCAAATCCACAGCACACTGTGACAGCCAGAAGCCCAAATCTCTGTGACGGAGTGTGACGTTTCATGAGTGCCTCATGTGAGTTCTCAGAAGAGAAAATAAGTACGCTCGATTGAAGCAAAGACCCCGGAAAACCGCTGGAGCTGTGGATTTGGTGATTGCTGTTTTGCAAAGGGTACAGTACAGGTACATTTTGTTCGACAGGGTACAAACAATGTAAATGTATCCCCTTAAAGGTACACAACAATGGTATGGGGTCTAATTATGTACCTTAAATGAAGTACCTTACATTCAGGGGTATTTGTCACGTTTCAGAATCTAGCATTCTAATCTAAATAAAATAAAAAGCATGGAGTCAAGGCAATTATATTGGTCCCCCTTCATATTAAGTGCCTCTAATAACTGTGTAGTTACATGTGAATAACATATGCAATCAACACTAACTACTGATGATTTAGACATTGTTACAGATGGATTACACAAGTACAGCCTATGTAATTACAGGGGGGGAGGTGGTGGAGAGGATGATGTTGGCCAAGCTTGCATCCATAATGGACAACCCCTCTCACCCACTACAGGAGGCAATTGCAGCACTGGGCAGCTCCTTCAGTGACCGGCTCCTCCACCTGCGATGCAGAAAAGAGGGATACCGCAGCTCCTTTCTCCCCACGGCTGTTCGGCTCTACAATCAGAACCTCCCCAAGCGGAGACTCAGACACTCTGTCATAAACACACTATGGATTCACACCTCACTCTATCACAGTGCACTCTATCATGAACTATCATGACCTATATCTTATCCTACCTCTAATTAATGTGCAATATCTGTTGCTGAGAGAATGGTACAAGTGCAATATATACACTAGTTCTGTGCAATATCTGTAATTATTACTGTGCAATATCTACAATTTCTGTGAATATCCATCCATTACCTGCTGAGAAATGTGCAATATCCATACAACTGCATGTGTACACTGTAAATTTGTTTAGTTTCTTAATTCTATTTTTATTTTTTTATATTGTTCTGCTAACAGATGCCTTGTTTAATGATTTATTTCTATAGTATATCTTATATTTTGTACTTTGCATGATGCACATCTTTGTCTACTTACCGCTCTTTATCTGCTTACTGTGTATTCTGCTGTAACAATGCAAATTTCCCCCAGTGGGATAATAAAGTCTATCTTATCTTATCTTATCTTATCTTATCTTATCTTATAGGTGGACATCTACTGTAGTGTCACATTACAGAATGGTTTAAAGCTGAAACCGGTTACACAGCACTAGCAACATAAATGCTAGCTAAATGCTAGGAAAGCTGACAGGTACAGTGTAAGTAATGTGTTAATGTAAGTAACTACAAGCATCATTTCACTGCTGGAAAAAAAAAAAAACAGCTGTTCCAGTCTGATTACAAATGTAATTACATTCGTGTCATAGTCAGATCTACAAGTGTCAGTAGCCACACTCTGGAAATGTTCACATTCTCAGTTTTATACACACCCAAACAGAACAAAACTACCTTATATCTCCCTACCTTTTTCCTAGAAAACAACCGCCCACCTGTCCGGCCAGACACTGGTGGATGACTGATTGTCGAGCTCTCCTGCTACCTGCTTCAGACCAGCTGCCCATGCCGCAGCTACTGACACCTGCCTTGGACTAGCTGCCCACCCTACACTGAAGTTTTCATAGACTCCTAACTATCACTACTACTGATACTACTGCTATTAATATTAGTAGTATAATCATTTGTAGGTAGTCTGACCAGAGTAGGATGGGTCCCCCCTTGTGAGCCTTGGTTCCTCACAAGGTTTCTTCCTCAGCTCTGAGGAAGTTTTTCCTTGCCTCTGTTGCCCCTGGCTTGCTCAGCAGGGGTTTTTTACATTCTTGTTCTGTGTTCTGTGAAGCTGCTTTGTGACAACATCCGACAACAAATTTGATTTGATTTGATTGCCCTTGTGTAATTACATGAGAAAAAATAGGTTGTTGCACCTAGAAAAATACACTAGGGTAGATACATGAGGCAAAACTGAGGTTGATACACCTGTGTAATTACATAAGGAGTCCTTCTGTAACCCATCTGTAACAGTGACTAAATCATTAGTAGATACTTTGTTGTTCACATGTACCTACACAGTTATTAGAAGAGCAGAAATGGCAGTAATCATAAGTTTCTTTTTGCTTGAAATGCAACTGAGCTTTTGTCTAAGTAGGCAGTGGACAGTGAGGCAGCTGACTAGATACTGAGACACACCATATATCTGTAATGAATTCTCACACTGGACTCTGTACTGTTATAATGTGGTAGCTATGACATCTTATCCATTAAGGGCTTTTTCCTTTAATTAGAGAGAGAGAGAACCTCAGCCAGGGCCTTTCGTTCTTCCTCAAGCACATTTTTAAACACATGAGTGGAGATCGGCTCAAAGGGCCAAGCGATAATCCCTGGATGGTCTCTAACTGCACCAAGTGATATTTTCAGCTTAATGGCTGTCGTATCGAAGGCCTTGGATGCGTTTAAGCAGAGAGGTGCTAAAATGAAAGTGCAGCACTCACTCCCTGTTTCATAGCCAGTAGAGGAGGTTAGGTTTTGCTGAGATGATGAGAAAATGAGAGAGGGGTGTTGGAAAGAACATGTAATGACTGAAAATGAGTGATGAGAAGTTGATTAGGAAAGGAGGAAAGAAGTGGAAGTGGAAAGAAGAGAAAAGAGCAGTTGTGAGTTGTTTATAAGAGATTAATCTTAGAGACTAAGACAATAGCAAGAGAAGAGAAGAGACGAATAGGAGGAGAACAGCAGAAAAGAGAAAAAGAAAAAAGTTGGGATGAAGACAAAAGAAAATAAGAAAAAAGAAAAAAAACAGAACGAAGAAGAGAACAGAAGAGATGAGCAGAGAAGAAAGGGAAAAACATTGGGAGAAAGAAAAAAGCAGTCAGAGAGAAGAGAAGAGTAGAGAAGAGAAGAGAAGAGAAGAGAAGAGAAGAGAAGAGAAGAGAAGAGAAGAGAAGAGAAGAGAAAAAAACATTGGGAGAAAGGAGAAAAAATAAGAGAAGAAAAGAGAAAAAAAACTGGGAAAAAGGAGAAAAAATATGTGAGAAGAGAAGAGAAGAGAAGAGAAGAGAAGAGAAGAGAAGAGAAGAGAAGAGACGAAAGGAGAAAAAAGCTTTGGGAGAAAGGAGAAGAAAATAAGTGAGAAGAGAAGAATTTCCTTTTCAGAGATGAAAAGTAAATGATGGATTGAGAACATGAAGGTTCTTCAGTCTGGACTATGTACTTTAATAAAGCTGAAGTCCAGGGTTTCCTTCCTTGTGGCTGTTAATGAGAACAGTCTGTCTTACAGCTCTGATGTGGTATCACTGTAATGATCTATTGGAGGAAAAAACTAATTTGGTTCAAATACAAGTTTATATTAGTCCAACAAAGTTGTTCACTACTTTTAAGTGATCAGTCTCCAGAAGGCTAAGTTCTTCATTTGATAAAGCTGACAGTTTAAACAGTGAGTCAGGCAAGTTTTGGAATTGTAGCAACAGCAGAAGCCTTTGAATAACAACAAGGCTCCAAGACTGCACCAGCTCCAGTTAGCTCCAGAATTATAGACAGAATTGATAACGATGGGTAAAATAAGACCATGAAAAATGCCTTGTGGTTGATTATTTCAATCTCGCAATGAAAATATGAGAAAATTGAATTATTAAAAAAAAAAAAGACCAAATCTTTGACATCTTTGCACTTGAAACTCTCATGAACAAAATATAATTAAAGTCATTACCATTTATATTTCTCATCATAGTTCACCTCAGTGTTCCAGAAATCTTCAAGTTCATAAATAAGGAAATGAAAATTAAAAACTACACAAAAAATGTTAATGTCTACTGCAATATGAAGAAGTTTAAAACAACCAGAGCCGTAGTGAACCTGCCTGAAAGAGGATGCAAGCATATTTTATCCCCATACATAGAGAAGATGATACTAGAGATTTTTGCCAAAGTCAGGGATTGACATTTGCAGAAGATGAATTTCGGGGTCACTACATCTTAAAAATTGTAAATACCACATTCATGATAAAGTATGCTAAAAAATAACTAACCACAAAAGTAAGCACTTATACTAGATACTACTGGAACTTTAGAATCAAGGTCTCTGGTCAGAAAGGTCAAACATTTGTATTTTTGTTTTTACTCAAAGGTTTGGTGAAAACGTATGGTGGATGGCCTGTTACATTTTTGGACTGTATTTCATCCAAAGTTTCCTGGGAATATTTCAACATGGACTTCATGAAGCAGCAGGAGATATCAAGAAAAAATTGTTTGTCTTAGCCAAAAACTGTCATCATTGCATCTTTATTCCAAATCCATACATAAATTGCAATGACCACAGAGTCAAGATTTTGACATGGTCATCCCAGTCCCCTGACCCCCACTGAAAAGCAGTAAGGTGAGCTGAAGTCAGGTGTCTGAAAGAGAGGACCTAGAAATCTAGAGCATCTGGAGAGATTCTTTAATGAGGAGTGGTCTCACGTTCCTTGTGCTGTATTTTCCAGCCTCGTCCTGCACTGTAGAAGCTGATTCATCATTGCCGGTAAATGGAGGTGGCACAAAGTATTAAATACAGGACTGTCAATAATTATTACACTTGTGATTTTGTCAATAATGGATGTTTTTCCTTTTTTAGACTAGATTTTCTTAAATGAAAAGTTAGATTCCTTTCAGAGTCATGACTGTACATGGTTCTCTTTATGATTCCTACCATGTGATGGTCATAAATAGAGCCATGCAACAAACATACAGTCCTCAGGCAGTCTTGGTGCTGTTTTGTCATTTTTTACTGGCACTTGAGACTCATTAAAGTCCTGCACCGATCATAAAGATATTTCCCCTGCAGAAAAATTACTGCTCAGATCAATTATTCAACGCCCACTGTTCATAGCCTTGACCCTTAACATAAAAAAGGTCATGCTGCTTATTGGAAATGGAAGCCATCACTCAAGCACGTGTATCCTGAGTCACCTGAAAAGGTTCATGAAAAACATGCCGTACATTAGAAATGGAAGCGTATCATACATCAATAGCTTCAAATGGGCCTTATGGTATGAATTAAGTTCCTGCTGAAAAAACCACCATCTTCATCTCTTGAATCTAAATGCTCGTAACAGTTTTCTGAATTTTCTCCAGGGCCGCTTTAAGAGTTATCAAACTCTGCAGTGTCTCCGGCAGGCCCATGAGGACAATACATTCTTGAGGGGATGGAGAAGGGAGGCCTTAGCATGGAGTTTTCAAATGGGACACCTCGCCACGTGAATTTTTCCATGCCAGTGCTATTCCAGGCCTGCTCCTCTAAAGAGGGGAGGAATGACCTACATAATAAATGATCACCCCTTCATTCCTATCCTCTCCCTCACCAACTCTCTCTCTTTCTCTCTCCTGCACAGTGCAGGGCATGGAGGGCACCCTCCCCAACACCACTGCCAAGGACAGATAAAAGTGAGCTCCATGAATCCCAAATGAATCCCTCCTTTCTTCTGAGACTCACCTCAACCAGAAGGAAGAGAGATTAGGTTCCTCATGTGGTTCGTTCAATCGCCTTCCCTTCCTCTCCATCTTAACTTCTCCTAATCTTTTTGCTCATTTCCTGGCCATCTTTTTCCATTATCTGTCATTCTTCTCTCATTTTTTCCTATCATTCCTCCTTAATCGATACCTGCCTTAAAAGACCGGTAAAGATGTACTGTAAATCTTCACTGCAAAGCATCGGTGGCGTGCACATAACAAGCCGTTAGACTCTCAGAAGCCAGACTTTTCCACTTAGAGAAACTGGTGTGATTTGATGATCAACATACAGTAGCAAGGAGCCACCTACTTTGACAGGAAGAGGGAGTCTGACTGACATGCAAAATAACCACAGATTGTGATGTGTACAACTTGAATAACTTTGGCCAAGTTCACACCAGACATTACCCTGGGACCTAGCCCATTGCATTAAAAGTGCTAAGTGCTAACAGGAGTGAATGGGGTCCAATGGGGTCCATTTTGAGTGAATCACTTAAAACACTTTCAGACATGGACAGGGAGGCATAAGGAGCACCTAATCCACAGTGCTTACATGGGTGGGACATTTTTTTCTAACAGTAACTGCAATGGTGTATTAGACTGATGTATTAAATGTGCTCAGTAGCCTTCATGCAGTTATAGAATCCAGTGGTCGCTGGAGAAGCAATCGAGACCCAAGGAGATACACGGCGCAAATGGTTATAGGCCTCACTTTTCACTTGTTAATGCTACTTTTCTCTTCTGTTGCATTAATTCAGGCAATTCTGTTTTGTGGGATCCTGAGAAGGTCCTTTGAGACATTTAGCCACCCACAGTCCTTCATGTGCAGTGCAAAGCTGTTTAAAAAATGGCAAGGTGCTATGACACTACACTAAAATGTATTTTTGTTGTTTTTAAATAAGAGATTCGAATATGTTCAGTAAGCCAAGATGGGTTGGTACAGCCTGCCAAGACAGTCTCAAATGTGTATGAGTGGGCACTGAAGAGAAGCCTTCATATACCAACACTAGGACTCGGTGGCGTGGTGGGTAGCACTGTCGCCTCACAGCGAGGAGGGCCTGGGCTTGATTCTCCGGCCAGGTGAATTGCCCCTGTGTGTGAGTGACTGTCTGTGTCTGTCTGTCTGCCCTGCGATGGACTGGCGACCTGTCCAGGGTGTATCCTGCCTTCCGCCCAATGACTGCTGGGATAGGCTCCAGCACCCCCCCGCGACCCTGGCGGAGAAGTGGCTTGGAAAATGGATGGAGTTGGTGATAGGAACCAGACATCTGAAGTGTTCAGTGCCTCTAAGAGCTCCCTATTATTATGTTATTACATTATTATATGAAATTGGAAGGAAAGGAATATGCCACTTGATGTCCGAGCCTGATTTACTATAGTTTTGCTACAAGATTTTGATTGCTAAAATGTATTTTATAAATCAATTCTGGGTGTTGTAATGCATAAGAAGACACAGATTTGGCACAATTTTACCATCCTCAACATTATATATAAAACTTAGTACACACGTTTAGCGTGACTGGTGGTTTTGGATATTAAGTAAAATGGCTATGTTTGTGTTTTTGTGACCCCTGGTTTTTATCACCACAGCCATAAGAAAAATCTGAGTCTACAAGTTCTTCCACAATGAATCATTTCACGTCAAACCACTCTGGATTACTTTGTTTACAACAGTAGAAACAACCCTTTAATATAGAATTCATATAAAGCTGTGGTCATATTTATGAGTATCTGCTTTAATTGCAGCTCTTCGAGCTGCTTTTAACTCTTATCATTTAGAATTACTTGTAACTACTTTGAACTACTTTGAGTATTTGCTAAACTAAAGTCATACACTGTGATCTACTTTATATACATCGCACCCAAATTTATGTTAGCTTTGTCCTAATTATAGTGTTCTCTGTTGGGCAACATTAATGGTGCCAAGGCAAATTCCAGTGCATGTCACACATATTGGGAAATAAAAGTGAGTCTCAATCTGACATGTTCTCCTACTCTTCTTTTTCCATCACTCTTCTCCTCATCTCTCTTTGGCTCTCTCTCTCTCTCTCTCTCTCTCTCATGTTTACACTTGGCTGTGTTAGAGTCCTCTCTGCAGTGGTGCTTGCCAGGTAGATTTGGCCCCCTTTTCTTTCCTGTTGTGTGAGGGCTATTATTAGCTGTCCATGTGGGCTGGGCCACTAGGACCACGCAGGCCTCAGTGGGTTCAAAACTTTCTTTCCTGTTCACGCAGAGAGAGGACTATATGCTGTTGATCCCCTGCTGATTGAATCTATTCCACAATCACGACTACTATGAATCCCTATAACCCAATTAAGCAGATATTTTAAGTAAGATATATTAAGTAAGCTTAACTGTCATTCATGTTATTATTTTTTGTACCTTTTCACATTTTTTAATAATATCTGCAAAACTTTGCAGGAGCGCATTCAGGACCACACACAGGGATACCATAGCAACGGTCTAACAACACCTGAACAACCAACTGGGATCCTATAGTAATGGCCTAGTGAGACCTTAGAAACCACCCGGTATAACACATCAACTATAGCCTAATGAGACCTGAGCAACCACCTGGGATAACATATCAACTACAGCAACACATTAGCAACCACATGGAATACCATAGCAACAGCCTAACAACACCTTAGCACCCACCTGGGATTCCATAGCAATTACATAGCAACACCTTAACGACTTCCTGGGATTCCATAGCAATCGCCTAGTGAGACCTTAGTAACCACCTGGGATAACAAATCAGCTGCAGCAACATATTAGAACCATCTGGAATACCATAGCAACAGCCTAACAACAAGTTAGCATTTGCTTTGGATACCATGGCAATAGCCTAGCAAGATGTTAGCATCTGCTTTGGACACCATGGCAGTAGGTTTGGAACACCTTAACAACCACCTGGGATTCCATGGCAATCACATACTGAGACCATAGCAATCACCTGGGATATCACATCCACTTTAGCCTAATGAGACCTTAGCAAAAACATAGGATAATATATCAGCTACGACAACACATTAGAAACAACAGCCTAACAACACCTTAGCATCCACCTGGAATGCCATAGTAACAGCCTAACAACATGTTATCATTTGCTTTGGATACCATGGCAGTAGGTTTGGAACACCTTAACAACCACCTGGGATTCCATGGCAATCACATACTGAGACCTTAGCAATCACCTGGGATAACACATCCACTTTAGCCTAGTGAGATGTTAGCAACCACCTGAGATAACGACATCCATGATTTCCAAAAACAATTTGAAATGTGGACTCGTCAGACCACAGGACACTTTTCCACTTTGCGTCAGTCCATCTCAGATGAGCTCGGGCCCAGAAAAGCCGGCTGCATTTCTGGGTGTTGTTGATATGTGGCTTTCGCTTTGCATGGCAGAGTTTTAACTTGCACTTCTAGATGGAGCGACGAACTGTGTTCACTGACAGTGGTTTTCCAAAGTGTTCCTGAGCCCATGTGGTAATATCCGTTACAGAATGATGTCGGTTTTTAATGCAGTGCCGCCTGAGGGATCGAAGGTCACGTGCACTCAATGTTGGTTTTCTGCCTTGCTGCACATTGGGAAACGTTGTTCTTAAACTATTGGACTATTTGCTCACGCAGTTGTTCACAAAGTGGTGAACCTTTCCCATCCTTGCTTGTGAACGACTGAGCCTTTCAGGGATGCTCCCTATATACCCAATCATGCCACTCACCTGTTTCCATTTAACCTGTTCACCTGTGGAATGTTCCAAACAGGTGTTTTTTGAGCATTCCTCAACTTTCCCAGTCTTTTGTTGCCCCTGTCCCAACGTCTTTGGAATGTGTTGCAGGCATCAAATTCAAAATGAGTGAATATTTGCAAAAAACAATGAAGTTTATCCATTTGAACATTAAATATCTTGTCTTTGTAGTGTATTCAATTGAATATATGTTGAAAAGGATTTGCAAATCATTGTATTCTGTTTTCATTTATGTTTTACCCAACATCCCAACTTCATTGGAATTGGGGTTGTATATCAGCTACGACAACACATTAGAACCATCTGGAATACCATAGCAACAGCCTAGCCTAGTTTACTCTAAGTGGTACTCATGTACGCATTACTTGTAGTGAGCATGTAAACAAAGATTTTCTGTCAGATTGTGGAGTAGAGTGAGATAAAACCACCTCAGTCGTAATCTACAATTGGAATGTATTCAATTGGATTGGTACAAATCTGTGCATGTACACACAGCCATTGACCGAGTGATTAGCTGAAATATTGGGCTCATATCTGACCATTGAGACAATTTTAATGTCGGGAAAAACACAGTCTACCTGTGTGGTCAGTGAGTGTTTTAGGAAATAGCATAACAGTTATGTGCCTTTACCATACAGAACTGTTTACACAGTACTGTGTAAAAGACACCCTTCATTTATTTAATTTCTAGTCAAAGCTGCCATTAAGTACAAGTTATTCATTTTTCTGCTTCAGAAAAAAGCAACAAGAATGAAAACACATGACACAAAAGCCTCAGCAGCTAAACATAATATCAAAATGTTCAGTATTTAATGTGTTGCTTCCTTCTTTTTTAGGAGACTTGCTGTCAGATTTTCAAATATATCAGATATTTCCCAACTCCAAAATTCAGTCTTAGAAGTTGGTTGTATTTCCTGCTTCTCACAATATCAAGAAATCCAAGTAACAAATCCATACAGCTATCCTGTAGAAAGAGAGCCTATAGAGATCTCTTGTTTGTCCCCTGGGGTTATGTAATAACTGTATTATTACATAAGACAAGCATAGTTATAATAGAGTCATTAGTAGATGTGCGTGAAGCCTAGTTGAGACCTACAGTAGATCTCTGGTGAGATAACATTGGAACTCAGTAGAAGACATTATTATGAGCATCATATTTGCTGTGCTAGCAATGGGCCATTGATTTGAACAGTAGCTTTTTGTACAGGTATTTCTTTCAACCAATGTTAATCAATATGCAGCTTGAATTTATGGCTTTTTGCTTCAGTTTGAATGTTGACTGATACTGTGAGTAAGAAATATATTCATTTTCTTTTTTGTGAAGATAGAGAACCTTCTAAAGTTGAATATCTGACTAACTTCTTTTAACAAATAAAGAAGAAAGAAACTCGGTGAACGGTAAGCTAGGGGATAAAGCTGGAAGCAATGCAACTTGCCTAAGACTTGAAATGTATAAAAGTTTCGGCTACCTTTCAACTTCACAGTATAATGTACAGGGACATAAACGCCTCGGGTTCTTCGATCCCGGTAGATAAAGCACTTTAGGAAAGAAAAGTGCAAAACACAAAGTCTTTTCATCTTAACCCATCTGAGCATTTACCACATGAAGTGCTTTTGTGTTAAGGGGGTTAATTGATCTTTACTGAGTGGAGAACATGACATGACAATGAAGGTCTTTGACTAGATAGTGGGGTAACACCTTACTGTAGTGCAGCGTTCATCAGGCCCCTTGACACATACAATAACAACTGCCTAAAACTACATAAGCATTAATAAAAACCTCTTCTGTCATAAAGGCTGCTTTTGTCAAATTAACATAAGACCTATGTCAGGTGATTTTTTTTTTTTTCAAACTTTGAGTTGTGCCATGACACCTTTTTTGAGATAACAACTGACGTTGTTGCACAGTGTATACACTATATGGTCTAAAGTATGTAGACACCCCTCCTGCTTATTGAGGTGTTGCAGCTACATTCATTGCTGACAGGTGTATAAAATCAAGTAGATAGCCATGCAATTTCCATAGCAAATAGTGAAAGCAGAATAGGTCATACTGAACCTTTGCAACGAGTCAGTTTATGATATTTCTGTCCTGCTAGTTCTTCCCCTTTCAACTGTAAGTGCTACCATTGTGAAATGGAAGCATCTAGGAGCAAAAACAGCCCAGCTACAAAATGACCGATAAGTGCTAAAACGCATAACATGTAAAAAAACACCTCATCATTCTCTACTGCATCTGGAATCAACATCAGCCCAATAACTATGCGTTGGAAGCTTCATGAAATGGGTTTCCATGCCTGTGCAGCTGCACACAAGCCAAAGATCACTATGTGCAATGCCCAGTGTCAACTGGAGTAATGTAAAGCAAACCGCCACTGGACTCTGTAGCAGCAGAAACATGTTCTTTAGCGTGATGAATCACACTACACAATCTGGCAGTCTAATGAACAAATCTGGGATTGGTGAATGCCAGGAGAATGCTGTCTGCTGTAACCCTTAGTGCCAGCAGTAAAGTTTGGTGGAGGAGGGATAATGGTCTAGCTCTGTTTTCCAGGGTCAGTCCCTTAGTATCAGTGAAGGGTAATTTTAATGTTAATGCTACAGCAGACAAAAACATTTTAGACAAATACATGCTTCCAACTTTGTGGAAACAGTTGGAGAAGGTCCTTACTTCTTCCAGCATGACTTCACCCCTTTGCACAAAGTGAGGTCCATAATGAAATGATTTGATGACTGTGGTGTGGAGGAACTTCAGTGTCCTGCATAGAGCCCTGACCTCAACCCTAAAGAACACCTTTGGGATGAACTGGAACACTGATTGTAAGCCAGGTCTTCTAGACCAAAATCAGTGTGTGACTTCTTTTGACTCTGTTGACAGAATGGACACAAATTCCCACAGACACACTCCAAAATGTTGTGGAATGCCTTGCTAGCAGAGTAGCCACTAAAGGGGGAGGATTTGTAATGGGATGTCCAACAAGCTTATATAGATGTGAAAAGTGTCCACATACTTTTGGCCACATAGATACATGAAAAAACTACTTAAATACAGTAACAAATTACATTTACTTCATTACTGTCCACCACTGATGGTAAGATTAGTAGTTTAAGTCTTAGGTTGGCCACTAGGCAGACACTTTGAGCTGAAATGGAATATATTTATATTGTTTTCAATAACGCATTGATGTAGCACTTGCTCACACATTCAGTTTTACCCCCTCCTTCTCGCCTCCTCCACGTTTCCATTTTGCTACAGCAGGACTTATTTTAAAATGATATTTCAGAAAAAACTGCTGAGCAACCTCACACCATGCTAAACTGGTTAATTGAATAGTAATAATACAAGGGAGGAATAATATTTCACAACAGGAAATATGTTTATGGAGGTTGTTAAGTGCTGCGGATGATGACTGTGATGCTTACTTGAGCAGAACTCGTATCGCTGATAGGACAGGAATTACGCTATTAAAGTGAGTCTTCATAACTCAGGAAGGGAGAATTACCGTAACACACCACAAACTAAACAGTAATGCCCTTTATGTATTAATAAATATGAAATATACATACATATACAGTATAGTGCAAGAGTCTTAGGCCAGTGCAAAAGGCTATTTATCTATAAGAACATCCTTAAAAAAAATCACAAAGCACAAATATTCAAAGAGCCCTTTGCCTGATTAACCCCTTTAAATCCTATGCTTATTACCCATGTATTACTTAGTAATTACTGGGACTTCGGCACAAACTGGTCGAGCTATTCTTACATTATTAAGTGTGTAATAAAACATTGAGCCTGCCAGCATTCTTTATCCTTAGGGATTAATATGATGTTGGCCCATCCTTTGCAGCTTTAACAGCTTCAATTCTTTTTGGAAGGCTTTCCACAAGGTTTAGGAGTGTATTTATGGGAATTTTTGACCATTGGTCCAGAAGTGCATTTGTGAGGTCAGACACTGTTGTTGGACAAGAAGGTCTGGCTCGCAGTCTCCGCTCTAATTCATCCCAAATTTCCAGTGGCAGCGCTTTACACCACTGCATTCGACGCTTTGCGTTGGGCTTGGATGCAGCTGCTCGGCCATGGAAACTCGTTCCATGAAGCTCACTACACTGTTCTTGAGCTAATCTGAAGGCCACATGAAGTTTGGAGGTCTGTACTGATTGACTCTCCAGAAAGTTGGTGACCTCTATGCAATATGCGCCTTAGCATCTGCTGACACTGCGCTATGATCTCTGACTTCTCTGATGAGCTATCATCTCTGACTTTCCATCTACAAGTTGGACAGACAAGGTAGGAGTGTCTAATAGAGTGGAGAATGAGTGGACACAGTGTTTAAAAACTCCAGCAGCACTGCTGTGTCTGACCCACTCTTACCAGCACAAAATAAACACACCGCCACCACATCACTGTTATTGCAGTGCTGAGAATGATCCACCAACCAAATAGTACCTGCTCTGTGAGGCTTCATGAGGGTCCTGACCACTGAAGAACAGGGTAAAAGGGGCTAATAATATATCAGAGAAACAGATGGACTACAGTCTGTAACTGTAGAACTACAAAGTGCACATATACAGTAAGTGGAGCTGATAAAATGGACAATGAGTGTAGAAACAAGGAGGTGGTCATAATGTTATTCCTGATTGGTGTATAAATACAGTCTGTTGTACACCTTCCTAATGGACATCAAAAGTAGCTGGCGAGTGACTGAAAGTATGAAGTTTCTAAAAAAGTGAATGTACAGCACAAAATTTCCCAAAGACATAAAAAATTGGTACAATATTTCTGGCCTTCACATATTCATATTGCATTGAAGTGAGTGAGGGAGAAAAAGAGCAAGAGTTTCTTTCCCAAACTTTGCACCAGCAGAGCCTCAGGCAAAGAGATTCCACCCCAGGCAAAGAGGTTTACTGTGGGACATTCTACTCTGAGACATCTCCCCCCGTAGCTTACACTGTGTTTGATGTGATTATTCTTGACAGTGCACAAAAAGGCAAAAGTGTAAATCGCTTAAACGCTTGAAACATTTAAAAGCGTTAAACAGGAAAACGTAAGCATATTTTGTCTGCACACTGTGCTACAGATTACTGTTTAGAATGCATGCTGCTGCATCATCTTCTAAAATATTGATGATTATTGTAGTACTGGCCTTGGAGTTTTAATATAAGAAAAATGATGAATTACAAAGCATCCAGCAAACGAGCTGTTTCTAATGGATACTTCCGAATAGTGACCAGTCTCAGTCTTCCTGTTGTGATCCATTAGTGTTAGAAATAGGCTTCCAGTTTGTGTCATAAATGACATAACTTGGTGAAACACACATCCTTATGATAGTGATCATTTCTGTTAGCACCCCTATAGGATTTGTAAGAGTATGTTAGCACTAATGCTGGTGCTTATAAATAATTTTGGCTGCTCTAGACTGGAAATGGACCTTTGAAGCTTTAAAATACCTTCCATAAGTTTTTTGTGAAGCTTGTAACAGACATTAACATGTATTTGACCTTTTTTGTTTGTTTGTTTTTTTTCAGAAAAGAAATGCACAGCTGTTCATGCATCTTCCTTTCTGACAACTAATTGAAATCTGGTTAGACTACTGCTCACATTCAGTGACATATATTGTTTCTATGCTCACTGTCCATTTTATCAGCTCCACTTACTGTATAGCTGCACTTTGTAGTTCTACAGTTACAGACTGTAGTCCATCTGTTTCTCTGATACTTTGTTAGCCCCCTTTTACCCTGTTCTTCAGTGGTCAGGACCACTGTGGACCCTCACAGGGCAGGTACTATTTGGATGGTGGGTTATTCTCAGCACTGTAGTAACACTGACATGGTGGTGGTGTGTTAGTGTGTTGCGCTAGTCTGAGTGGATCAAACACACACTGTTTCTGTCATTGTTTGACCTTGAAACCATTGGAAAAATGTCAGAGATGAAGACTCAAACAAGATCAGAGAGAATGCAAATCCAATGAATATAATAAATATTATTGATTATGCGTTCATTATAGAGTGGACCTGGGGTACTACAAATGACTACAGTGCTATATGTACAGTACTTCCACTCTCTCTACCCTACAGATAGCCACTATATAGACAGACTGTAGCCCATCTGTCAGCTGCCCTCTACCTCATTCATCATAGGTCAGTTTCTGAACACAGGACACTATATGGGTGGTTGTCAGCACAGAAGTGATATTGACAAGGTAGTCATAGTAGGCACATGTCACTCTCACTGCTAGGTTGAGAATGGTCCAACAATCCAAATATATCCAGCTAAGACCTGCTCTGTGGTCAGAAACTGACCATTAAAGAGCCAGAGGATGGCTAACACAAACTGCGTATCTGTTGATCACCTTCAAGGTGAAGCTATAAGGTAGGAGTTTCTAATAAAGTGGCCAAGAATTGCATTTCTTGTAACCACAAGATGCTTTTTAGATACTTAATTTACTTCCAAGCTATATTCAACTTAATATGTATTTAACTGTCATTTTATTTAACTCTAAACCTGCTGTAATCCTAACGCTTAAACTTAACCCAAAACCTAGCCCAATCCTCACCCTGATCGTAACCCTAACCCCACCACTGCTTAGGATCAATGTTTGTTTTGACAGACAGGTTGTTAAGAATTTGAACATGTGTAGATAATCTATGCGTAATCTCTCGATATAGGGGGCCATAGTGGACTATCCACATAAAGTGAGACCCAAAAATGACATAGAAAGACATTCAAAGATTTAAAAAACAGTGACAACTCATGTGAGATGCAAAACAAAACAACAAAAACATCACTGCACACATACGCACAAACCTCCCCTCAAGGAACAGAAATTCACTTGATTTTTGCATCAAAGCTTTGAGTCTACTTGATCTAAACAGCTCGTTAAGGTCAAGTGGGCCGCCCTGAAGGAGAACTCCACTTCACTTTTCATCTCCTCTCGTCCTTAGACATGATTGCTGCTGCCACCATTTCTGTCTCCGAAAGACCACGACTCTGTCAAAGGCCAGTTTAACCCTTAGAGGTTGTACCTGTCACTGGCCAAAACACAAGCATATGGTAGTATTACATTAATGGTTTCTCATCAGTAGCACTAAATGGATTTAACAAGCTCAAGTGATACTGCAGTCTTGTTCTGTGGAAAGAAAAATGATCCTTTATGTTTTTGCCATGCTTTTGTTTGTTCTTGATATTCAGACAACTGTCTAAAAGGATAAAATGAAAAAATAAAGATCTTCAAACATCACCACTATCAGATATGGAACAGAAACATGAACATGGCCTGCTGAAAGCATGAAAGTAATTATGCACATTATTTAATTTTACACTAAAACGATAACTACAAACATTTATACACTTTGAAAGTGGCTCGTAAATTATATAAAATTAGTGACCAATTGTGAGTGTTACGATTGGCCCCTCCCAGTCTTGTCCAAGTGCGTTTTTGTTTTTGTTTTTCTAGTCCAGCCCCCTTGTTTCGTGTCTCCGCCCATGATTGTCTCCACCTGTTTTCCACCTGTCCCTCATTTACCCTTTGTATTTTAGCCCTGTGTTTGCACTTTGTCTTTGCTGGTCTTTGTATCGTTCTCTGTTTGGTGTTATGGTCTATGTTTGATGTTTTCTCTGTGTATTTGATTGTATTCTGGTTTTGTCATGTCTACCCAACGATCTCTCCATATTGGCTCTTTGACCTTGGACTGTTTAGACCATGACCCTGGATTTGCCCTCAATAAAAGTCGCTTACCTCCGCATATGCGTCCGCTACCTCACTCCGTGTTACAGTGAGCATACTGGAGTTTTGTTTTTTGGACATTATTGCTACAACAAGTTTTATGCTTTTATCTAAGAGCTGACACGACAATTAAGGTTTAAATAATGCACCCAAACACCAGATACAGCTATGTAGTTTTTTGGGGGATTTTGAGACCTCTCATATATATATATATATATATATATATATATATATATATATTTTTTTTTTTTTTTCATTTATTTTATTTTTTGCAACGTCGGTAAGTTCTCTATAAACTCTATATTCCATTGAAAATAGTACAAAGACAACAAATTTAATATTGAAACTGAGAATTTTTTTCTTTTTTGAAAATGTTACAAAAAACACCTGGTGGCATTGGCAGAATATTCTTCATATGGAATATTCAACGCCAAAAAACAGTATTTACTGCAGTATTATCTTTGGGCCCTCAGGCAGCACTGCTTTAAAAACAGACATGATTCTGTAGTGGAAATCATTGCATGGGCTCAGAAAAACGTATGAAAAACACTGTCTATAAAAACAGTTTGTCACTGCATCCACAAATTCAAGTTGAAACTTTAAAACACAAAGAAGAAACCAAATATAAACAGGAAACAGAAATGCTGCCACCTTCTCTGGGCCCAAGCTCATTTAAAAAGGACCTGCCTGTAGTCCAGATCTGCCAACTACTGATATCATTTGCCACAATATGAAATGAAAAATACAACAAAGGAGACCCTGAACTGTTGAGCAACTCAAATTCTATGTTAATCAAGAATGGGAAAACAATTCTCTTTCAAAACTACAGCAGTCTCATCAGTTCCCAAATGCTTACAGAGTGTTTTTAAAAGAAAATGTGATGAAACACGAGCCCCCATTCCAACTTTTTTGTAATTTGCTGTTGGCATCAAATTCAAAAGGGGCATATATTAAAATAAATAAATAAATAAATAAAAATTCTCAGTTTCAACATTTGATTTGTTCTCTTTGTAGTATTTTCCTTTAAAAAATTGGTTTTGACATGATTTGCACATCATTGCGTTCTATTTTTATTTACATTTTACACAGCTTCCCAACTTTTTTGGAAATTGAGTTGTACTATTCTCATCATATCTTCATTATTACAGTGTTGATTTTGCATTGCAACCTAAACAGACCTTTGAGCCTGTCCATGTGATGCTAATATGTAAATATGTAAATAAATGATGTGGTCCAAAAAACTCCCAGAAAATCTGATCACTGCACAGTTTCATTACTTGTACACCAACAAAGTATAATCATTTCTTCACTGAAGATGTTTATTTGGCTCTGCAGTGTTCTTTCAAGTAATGCATAATCAGGCTACCTTATGTTTCCTGAAAACAAATGATTTTCATAGTGACATTAAACGTTTGATATATAAGCCGTCATACATCCTCCCCAGTCTGGCTCTGTTTCTGTTCTTCTCTCCTATTGATCTTTTCTCGATACCTGAGACTTCCTGACCCTCTCCCTCCTTTCCAAACACACACGAGATTTAGTGAACACATCCTAATGCTCACTCTCTCTCTTCTCTCCTCTGTATATGTGGGTTCCAAGCAACAATAAAGGCTGATTGATTTTCTCTTCTCCTTTTTTCTGAAGGACAATGGAAAGAGGGGGTTGGGGCTGCAGCTGTGATGTGAAGAAACCAGCTGTTTTAGTTATGCCACCAGACCACCAAACCAAGAACTCTTACACATGAAGGTGCTTTGGAGTTCCCTACTGAACCAAACCAAGAACCAAGTTTGTCAATGGTGAAGAAAGAACCCTATTAATGATTAAAAAACACTGAATGTAAAGGTTCTACATCAGTTAAGCACATTGAAACCAAGAACCAATGAGTATCCTTTATTTTAGGAGTGTGGCTAAACTCCTTTAGCCTTCCTCCTCTTCTTCCACCCCACAGCTGCCCATCATCCTCCCCGTTCTGTGTGCTTTTCACTTGCGAAGGTGTTGCAGTCCGCTTTAATTAGCACTACTCCAGGAGTGGCTAACAAGCTTAGGGACGAACGGTTTGTTTACTGTTTCCACCGACTAATTTCTCCACTGGAGAGCTGTTTACCTGGTGCAAGCAATTAATAAACATCCCGGAGTATCCCTGGGGCAAAGTCGTTTGGAACAGGTGATAAAACGGGAAAAAAAATTAAATAGCTGCGGCTAATAATAAACTCAGCCACTTAATCTCTTTACTGTTTATTATTGCATCATTAAAATCTAACTAAATCTACAACATTCACAGGGAGCTGGTCTAAGCACATGGATCCATCACGTGATCCTTCTGGTGTTTTGAGCTGTCTTTCGTTAAAGCAGCCAAGTTGAACGCTCGGCTGAGGGTATCGTTTCCTTTGGCTCACATGTTAAAATAATGAAGTAAATACAGCACTGCAGGTATTTCACCCTTGGCTCCCTGTTTCAAATGAGTAGTCAGGCTGGGAAATTCCTGGCACCACAATGATTTGAAGAATCACCATGAATCATTGGGTCTAATGACTCCGTGACTCCTAAATGTGTCAGTCCAAAAAATGGATCCCGCTGGTGCTGTTATCGTAATTAGCTTTTACCATGCGCCGGGTGCTAAGTGCTTCTCAGAGCAGAGGGAGGGTGAAAAACGGAGAGGTAAAGGGCGACCAGAGTAGAGAAATGGATGGAAAGAATTCAATCAGTCATTTATAGCCCAAATAGGGGAACCCAAAGCCCCAGCTCACTAATGAAAGAGGAAAGCGAGCAACTCAAGGAGAACACCAACATTGCAGTAATATATGCACTGTATGAGTGGGCTGGTGTGTGGACAGCACCAACAAACTGCTGGCTAAATCCAGCTCCTTCAGGCCTCTCAGCCATAATAGAGCTGATGTGGATGTATAGGGTGAGAGCCCTCTTGAGTGGACAGGGACAGGATGACCTCTACTTGATGGCACTGCTTCCATTAGCCCCTTATCAGAAAGATGGGGCTGGGACACCGTGTCTGCCTTTTGCTAATTACCTCAGGGACGTGTGGGTGCAGGGGGACAGCTAGCAACTGCTGGGTCCTAGTCATTCCCATTTTTTCCCCCATGGGAGATCAACATTTTCAGGAAGCAGGAAAAAAAGATAACTCTTGTGTGAAGTTGCAGGCTAAAAATAATAAAAAAAAATACACTGGTCTGTGCTTGGATGCCTAGTGTGAATGAGCCTCTGGACATTCAAAGGGAATGGAAGCATTGTGGAGAAATTTAAGAGGGTCACCTTGACCTGCCGCCCTGATCTCTCGGCTTCCACCCTGCAGCTCCAGCGCCCAGCAAGGACAATGGTCAGCACCACCACTTCCACTCTGGGATGAAACATGACGCATACTGTCCGTCAATGAGGAGAATAAACACTGACATATGCGCACAGTCGTGGAGCGCATCCAAGATCAACTCCCGTCTCTGTATCAATACACAATTACCTTGCCGAGGGAGCGAATTTATTCACAGGTTTGCTTACACAAGACAATCATTTGTAAGTGAAACCGAGTGAGACAAAAGGTTAATTGCGGAGTGGGAGAGAAAGCATATAAATAGTCCGTTGTCGACGCAGGGAGAAAATTGATCGGCGGGAATGGTTTCTCCGCATCTATTCTTGTCCTCTGCTTTGATCTGCATCTCTGTGGTGTCTCGCTGTTTCCTTGGTGAGGGGAAGCAGACGGTCGGAGCCACAACACCTTACATATGCCAAGGGCAGTGAACATGGCCAGATCAGCAAAAACGCTCTGGACGAATTTCACCTTGGCTGACATGGGACAGGATGGATGAACACATTTAAGGAAGTGTCAGGAACAGTTTGAGGCCTACGGTAGATGTTGCTGATGCTGAGATTGTTCAGCTCAGCTTCTAGGGTTGCAGAGTGGCTTCAGAATGTTCTGTCTTCTCTTTGGCTTTTCAGGTTTCTTCAGGAATTGTGCATAATGCTTCTGATTGTTTTCATCTATCATGTTGGTGGCAAAGCATGATTGTCTATTCTAATGAATTACCATCATGAATGATCATTGTCATTGTGCCAATCAGGGCTTCAAGTGAAATGTGGTCAAGGAGGTCCTTCAGTCAACGATCCATTACATTGTGTGGTTTGATAACATTGATATGATGCCTGTTCCCTGTTAGGCATGGGTAATATGGCAAAAATAGGATTTGGCAATTTTTGAGGAAGGAGAATGAAGAGCAGACCCAAAAAATTAATGAGTAGAGAAACAATGTTGAGCAAACCAAGTCAACCTCACAGACAGAGTACTTTGTGTACTATGTGTACTTAATGTACACATAGAAAGCAATATTAGGATATTAGGGCTGTTTAATTGGATTTAATGCAGTGTAGGTCATATATATAAATACTGGGAGAAAAAGGACGAAAATTAGAAGAACACATTCTTTTTTTTTTTTCAAAAATGCACAGGGCCAAAATGAGCTATACAAATACATTCAAATAGTGTACCAATAATATGATATAACATTGGTAGTTGCAATGAATGTACATAGTCATATGCAAAGATTTGAACAATCTCTGTAAAAATACAAGTCCAATTGTTAACTTAAATGTGTTACATTTTTCTGCTAATTTGGTACAAAATCAATTTTTTTGCTGATCTTAGCATGTTCAAATAAAATGTGACTTTCCCCCCAGGCCACATTGTATTTTCTTTTTTTCCAGTCTGTGAAATCCAGCAAATAAGCAACAATTGTGCATACCAATGTGTAGATGTATGTGTGGTGTGCATTCCGCTTAGAAAATCAACAAAACATGGTCATTTGATGACGGTGACCAAACTTTTGCACATGCCTGTAAACAGCATATAGAGAGCCAATATACTGTCATATATTGACTTTTCATATAGACAGTGTGTATGGATTCCTACCAGTGGTATAGATCTGAAAGCCTTCTTCTATGTGAATAGACAGGGCAATGCAGTGAGGAAGCGCAGTGACAAATGAAAAGAGGGCTTCCCTGCTGTACCACACCTGATTGAGCTAATCAGCTAATCATTAAGCCATTAAGAAGTCAGACTGGGAGCAGACAGGCTCTTAATAATACCAGTCTAGGCAAAGAACAGCTGTCAAGTGAACACTCCCATTCAAGCTTGCGCTGATTGGACTGCTGAGTTTGAACTGTTGCCATGATGCTACACAAGACCAACTACAGTCCCATTTTGCTACATTCACTGATGATGCAGACATTGTTTTGTCTGGCTTTACATGCTTGCAAAGCTTTGCTTATGTACTCCAAGCTCAGCAGACAAAACAATGATTCTCTGTACAGACCAGTCAGACTTTGCTAGCATACATTTGCCTTCAATTTTCAGTGTGGAGACCAAGCCACTTAACACACTTTTCTTTATATCCTAAATGAAGTCAATCAGCAATGAGACATATTTGGTGTCCAATGTTTTTCATTTTCAATCTATTGAAAAATATATTTAGAAAAAAAAAGTGCCACAACTCTTGTACAACAGATTTTTTATTTTATATTTTCGGAGTATGTTAAATTCAGCACCTTTACATAATCAATTTTACTATAGGTGCCCTTCAACTTCAAATCACAAAGTTTGATGGGTGATAATCTACTGCAGACATAAACATTAGCTGAACAAACAGACCCTGAATATTGTGAGTTGGGAAGGCTCCTGAGGGCACACAGAAGAGAGATAGACAAGTTCGACGCTTGGCACACCCAACAGAGGACATTTCATGAAAACAACAGAAAGCCCAAGCGAGAGAAACGAGGAAAAAAACACAGAGGGGGGTGGGGGAGAAGTCAGGGCTCAGGGCCTAAACACACTGTGAAGCTCCCCCAGTCTAGTGCTCTCTAATTGTCTGTAGAGAAACAAAACAGTGCGATGGCAAGAACAGCACCTGGTAACCTGACCCCCACCACCTCCTCCATCATCTGCTCCATCTCCACCTCCAACACTACCACCTCCACCACCACCACCACCACAACCTTCACCACCACCACCTCCTCCATCTACCTCCATCACTCCCACTCCTGCCTCCACATCCACCACCTCCACCATCAACACTACCAACGACTTTCTGTCTCTCAATTTCCTTTTTTAAGGGTAATCACCAGGCGTGTGAACAAGGTGTAGCCGATCTTTCATTAGTAGGTCCAATGAGGACTGAGGGCAGGTCCACCTCCTGGCCATGTGCACCTCACTAGCCACAACACTGGTGCTGAAATGCATCTCCTGGCTCCTCAGCACCTTGGAGAAGGCCCACAACTCCTGAGTTGGTTTGACTTGGTGCACCCCGACAGAACCCCTGGATCCACTGTGACAATGTACAAATAACTAAAAAATTAAATAAATACAGAAATGTTATGTTATGTTATGTTATGTATGTATGTTATGTTCAGTAATGCAATTTTCAAGAGTACAAAAATGTGAAATATTAAATCACTCTCAGGCCTTTTTTTTATTATTTATGTCATATTTGTTTACATGATATTATTAGCGTTCAGAGGTCCTCTGAAGACTTTGGTGCCCAGTGGCCTTGCATGATTCTCTTCGCTCATTGCTAACTAGGGCATAAAATCACACATACATCCATGCAATCTCCATAAACAAACACTGCAAGTAGAATAAATCATACTGAAGAGCTCAGTGACTTTCAGTGCGGCACTGTTTTGAAATGCCATCTTACCACACCCGTTCATAGATTTTTTTGCCTGCTAGAGCAGCCCCACTCAGCTGCAAGTGCTGTTATCATGTTAAGTATCAACTTAACCACATAATGGGTAACACAATTTCACAGAATGATACCACCAAGTGCTGCCCCTGTATGCCAAGCAAGACTTTATGGATTGCATTTCCATAGCCACGCAGCTGCACACAAGCTTAAGATCACCATGTGCAATGCCAGGTGTCGGCTGGAGTGGGGTAAAGCATGCCGCCACTAGACTCTGGAGCAGTGGAAGCACATTCTCTAGAGTGATGAATCATGCTTCACCACTCTGGCAATCCGATGGACACATCTGGGTTTGGTGGATGCCAGGAGAACACTACCTGCACAAAAGCATTGTGCTATCTGTAAAGTTTGGTAGAGGTGGAATAATAGTCTGGGGGTGTTTTTTTCATGGTTTGTTCCAGGGAATGCTACAGCATACAAATATACCATCTAGAGAACTGTGCGATTCCAACTTTGTAACAACAGTTTAGGGAAGTGTGTTTCCCTTTGCATAGAGTGAGGTCTACAAAGAAAATGTCTGCAGAGTCTTGAGTGGAAGAACGTCTTGCAAGGAGGCCTTACCACAACCCCATTAAATACCTTTGTATTGAATGTGAGTGATGTCCAGAACTAATCATCCAACATCATTGCCTATCCTCACTAATGCTCTTGTGGCTAAATGCAATCAAATCCTTGTTCCAACATCTAATGTAAAGACTATTTTTAAAAGCAGGGGTTGTTATGGCAGCAAAGGGGTAAAAACACCCTATTAATACCTTTGATTTCAAAAGAAACAATGGATGTCTGCAAACGTTTGGGGATATAGTATGAAGTAAAACTAAAGAACTAAGCTCTGGACACCAACCATGACTGAGTGCCTTTGTGTAGGGGAGAATTGTATAAATTAGACTGCGTAAATTCAGATTTTTGTTGAACTATTGCTTTAAATTTAGTGCATTTAATATACAGAACTCACCTGGCGCCGTCTTGAGCAGCTCAGCCCTTCCCATCCCTGCTTGACGCAAACCTGCAGACCTGGCCATGGCTAAAAATACCTGACATTTAGCCTGGCACGGAGGAAAGAGGAGAGAGAAAACTGGAGTCTCTTTCTCCCCCTTTTCTCTGCAGTCATTTATTTCCATGCCACCTTGTGTTGGGATGTTAATTGGAGGTCTTGGCGGGGTCATGAAGACCAATAAAAGCACAGACTATGAGAAAGAGGCTCAGGCTGAGGGAGAGAAAGAAAAGAGAGAGTGACCCTGTGGTCGACTCAGTTTCCAGAGTATTGTATCACAAGAGTGGGACTATATCCTGGGGCTAGTTAATATACGCCAAGAATGTTCCAATGATGACCTGCCTCACAGGCAGTGGTGGGAAAAGGACAAACTTGAGTAAAAGTAGAAATAACTTGGTGCTTTATTCCTCTAACAAAAGTAAAAACTCAATATGCACCTATGTAAAAGTAATTACACAAGTTCAGTATCAAAGCATACTTCAGTATCAAAAACAAGTATTCAAAACAAGCAGAATATACTGTATGCTTACAGTTGTATGGTCAAATTACACTGGTCAAATTACAATGATTAATTGATTTTCTAAGTGAAAAGAAGGTCACATCACTTCTGCAGAGAACAAGCATTCATGTAGATGACGGGCACAGTGGGCCAGTGCACGATTATTCAGGTGCCTGCCAAATATTCCTGTAGGTCCTTGGCAGTGATGTGGGGGTTTTGCTTTGCATACCTGACCAGTCTCAGAGCACATTTTCAGAGATTGCCTTTAGTATTCCAGATTTCCACAGTTCTCTTTAATTTTCATTTCTTGATAACATTTCAGACAATGAAGTAGAAAGTGTTCGGACATCTTTTATAGTCTTTTCTTTTTTTGTAAGCGTCAAAAGGTCTGCAGGGTAAATGTACATTTTTAGCATAGTACAAATGGTACAGTATTACAGCAGAATCACAACACTGAATAACATACTCAGCACAAATTCCTGATACAGTCTGTACAAACTACTTTCTCATTCTGAGAAAATGAGTGAAATTATGTACCACACTGATTGCTGCATGTTATTCTGCAAGCTTGTAGGTTTGCTTTGTTATTCCAAATTGTCAAAAGATTTTAATAACATAAAATGGCATGGACTTGTCCAAACTCTTAATACTGGAACATATTTTCAGAAATAATTTTTTGATTTGATGTTTTCATGTTACAGGGATAATATTTGAACCTGTTTTAAACTCTCTCTGTTTGCACATACATTCAAAGATCAGTGGTGGACGAAGTATACAAACCATTTTTGAGTTAAAGTAGAGATACCCAAGGTAAAATATTACTCCAGTAAAAGTAGAAGTCCTCCACTTGAGTAAAAGTACAAAAGGATTTGCCTTCAAATGCACATAAGTATCAAACGTGAAAGTACTAAAAGATGAATTATGACTCTGATGTCCTGTGATCATTACTGTAACAAGACTCTTGCTTCATTAACTCATTTCACTCTTGTGACACCAATATTTAATAGAATGTCATTAATTAATGACGCTGATGTCTATTAACATGATCATAAGCACAAAACACTGAAGGCAAACAGTTTCCATCAGGGAGAACTGAGTGGCTCTGAAATCACTTTTTACAAACAAGCAAAGTTTCAGTTTAAGATTTATTTACAACTTAGTTAGAAGTTTAATTTGAATAAAAACTGGCTTTAAACTCAGGATCACAGATGAGCTCCTTTACTATGTTGATCTGTAGGCGTCTGTTCATAAACATAAACCAGCCCAAACTAATTTACTATAAAATGAAATGGTGTTTGTAGAAATTCAGAAAAAAGCCGCATCAGTCACGACTGCATATGTGGACATATTTCTATATTGTGCTCTATTTATACAAAGTTAGGTTAGTTCATCATTTATGTTGAACAGACTCTCCCAAAATTTTATGCTGCTGTGCTGACGTTGAACCGTGTGCTGCACTGCGTCGGTATGACCAACAGGTCAAAACAAGCTCAAAACAAAGTGACCGCTGTGCCCTGATTGGTGCTCTGGCTTCAGGCATCTTTCATTTTGACATGTTATGTTTTTATACACACATAAGCCAAAATGAACGACAGATTTTGCATAATATAGTGGAGTAAAAAAGTAAGATATTTGACTTTGAAATGTAGTGGAGTGAAAGTAAAAAAGAAAAAATCATTAGGTACAGCAACCAATTACATTTACTTTGTTACTGTCCACCCCTGTCAAAATTTTTATATTGAAATAATACAATATAATTGAATCTGGTACAATATAATTGAAATAATCAGTTTTCTCCCATTAGTGTTACTTAATAAATGCAAGTAAATGGGTAAAAATTAATTAATTGTGTTGGTTGAATGAAATTTACAGTGTGGTCAAATGTACTTGTTTGGCCAGTGCAAACTCTATTAATCTTTCCCATTTGACCTTGGCATCACTTAATACTTTGCTGCATTGTTATGGAGGCTTTTGACTTATTTACTTATATTTAAGGTAGAGAAGAGATAGGAAGGTACAAGGATGCATGAATTTGTCAGAGCACAAGAACATTTTTGAACAAGGCCTGGTTTTAGTTTGAGAGGGCCTAGGCCAACTGGACCTTCCTCATATCTATGTCCCTGCTGTGAGCGGAAAAGTATCATTTTAATGACTATAGAGATAATAACAATAATTTGATTTGTGTCACAAACGTATAGAATGTGGACAACGTTTATCATTGCAGGTGTAAAATGACAGCAAAGAAATAGAAAACTTTGCTAAAGACAGACATTGGAGCACAAAGCTCTCTGACGCTTGACAGGAAGTCTACTGTTTACAGCAGACTGACATCCTCCTCTCCACAGAGCACTTAACATCAGCCCCCATCCTGCTTATTCCACCTTTAATCATTGCGATTTTAACCAGAGCTCTGGAGAATCTCACCCCAAAACATGGAGCATTCCGGCAGCTGCTTCGTGTCTTTCCACGGTGTCTCTTCTGGTGCTTAGACTGGATGCATAAATACACACACCTGACACTGACAAACACTCAGCTGGTCCCTGCGGTTATCTCCCCTTGGCTGCTGGCCAAGGTGGCGGGGCAACTTTTTGCCAGTCACCAGCCAACAACTCCCTCGCTCAGTCACAGCTCTCACCTTGGCGGAAAGCCAGGGGAGTCATAACTCTCAGCCACAGCCGTGCTCGACTGACTGAACGCAAGGCTGGCCAAGTGACATAAACCAGAAGAGGCAGATAGATGATTCACGTTGAATCACATTGATTAAAACATTTTTCATTTTCTTCAGTCTGGATTTTTTGGTTGAGTCTCAGCCAGGACAGGAGACACCCAGTACCTGCTCTGAACTCTGTGTGGAATCTGTCACTGCAAGTCTAATTGATTTAGTGTCTGGATACAAGCTCGACATCTGGTACATATATTGGGAAGCTGTTAGTGGGTAATTGCTTCCAGTCCATGGACATATCCACGATGTACATATCCACTATGAAACATGGGGTATGACAGCTAAACATGATATTCCAATGTTCCAACCATTTAAAGCCCACATGTGTATTCCTGCAATCAACTGGTCTGGATAGAAATGGAATTTTGAGGAGTACAAGTCCAAACGCAAGTCTATTAGCCTTAATGGGGAACTCACAGGGCCTTCTACGCCATCAAAGAAGGTCTAATAATTTCTGGTAACTACAAACTACATATGTGTAGTGCTTGTTTTATTTAACAGAATCTTCATACTTTTTTTATTTAATTTATTTTACCATTTATTAATCCCACAACAGGGAAATTCACCTCTGCATTTAACCCATCTGTGCAATGAAACACCCACAAACACACACCAATGAAAGCACAGACGCTAGGGGGCAGTGAGCACACTTGCCCAGAATGCCTAGGGAGTAGTTGGGGGTTAGGTGCTTTGCTCAACAGCACTTAAATCACATCCTATCAGTTCAGGGGACCGATCCAGCACCTTTCCAGTCACAAGGATGGTTGGCTAATCTCCACTCCATGACTGGCCTGTAATTTAAAATCTGCTAGTAGTGTAGTAAAGCTCTTATTTCACTGTTATGCTTTGGCTAGAAACCAAAATTTTACAATCTTGAAAAACCCAATGGAAAATTGTCCAGTCAGATTTTTTCCCCTGTGCTGTCAGGGTATGTACCACCAATTGAGATCTCCCATTGATTAAGCTTTCAGGAGCTGGACAAACAACATTAAATTAGCCAACAGTATAACTACTATAGGAAGTGACATCGGAATGAACTATTCTTGTTTTGATTAACAATAGGTGGGAGCAATTTTGCAAGAAAAAGTGCCACTCTAGGCCTTCAGGAAGTCATTGGCTGCTGAATAAGCAGTTTAACCAGTTAACCTGTCGTCTTAGTTGATCTACACAGACATTAGCATTACTCTTCGGCTAGGCATATGCAATTTCTCAGT
Organism: Pygocentrus nattereri; assembly: GCF_015220715.1. Lineage (NCBI taxonomy): Eukaryota > Metazoa > Chordata > Actinopteri > Characiformes > Serrasalmidae > Pygocentrus > Pygocentrus nattereri. The sequence continues at coordinate 37,559,723 of NC_051217.1, read as the reverse complement.
GCATGAAGAAGCCAAACACGAGTATAAATGTGATGCTCAGAGGAAAGTTAAAAAAGCAAAAAGAGAGCAAAAGTGAAAGATGGAGAGAGGAAAAAGATACAAAGCTAAGATGAAAGAAAAAAAATAGACTGAAAGAGAACAATGGATGACATTGGTGGAGCAAGGGAAAGAGAAATAGAGAGAGAGACAGAGAGAGAAAGAGAGAGAGAGACAGAGAGAGAGAGAGAGAGAGAGAGAGAGACAGTATTACCACTGTGGCAGAAATGAATGTGCTGGCACTGTGCCAGACAAGCAGTGGTGGACTCCACCCATGCAGGGAAGCGGGAGGAGCCTGCCAGCCTTGTTCTCACAGGTCTACACATCACGCCTCCCTACTGACGGGGGTCTCTTCCAAATGACTCATACCAACTTGCATACTCAGCAAGGGCCCTATCCAACCTTGGCTGTGCCCCAAACGCACTGAGGAGGAGGGGAGGACAGTAGGGAAGAAGCGCCTGGTGCAGCTCTGCCTGCTTGACTCCGTTTTCCATCGCCGTTAAAGATGGGGCTATTGTTTACACATCTCGCTTTCATTTGCAATTAGCTCAGTAATTGCCCAGATTATATGGAGCAGGCAGAGGATGAGAAATTCGTGCCCTGGAAAGCATGTTTACCAACAAAGTGCCAGAGAGTTCTAATGGGGAAAGACTGGGTTGTGATGCCTGGGTGGGTACTAGGCCCCCAGCTTTTGCCTTCCACAGCATGTCCCCAGAATGAGCTGCTTAAGCATGAGAGTTGCAAAGGCACCATTTGAGAGATGCTCTCTATTCACTTCCATGCATTTTGGGCTGATTTCAGTCCAAATATACAAGCACTTCTGAGCCATTTTAGATCACATTATGGCCCTGCCCTCTTCTAGACTGGACTGTCTGTCATTTCATCCACACTCTTGACCCTCCCTTGATAACTTTGTTTATGATAATTGGTCACAGCAGAAATCTGCTATTTTTGCTACTTTGACAGATCAGTTTAAAAAAAAAACTCAATTCAAAACACAAATAATCACAGATCAAGCTGCATATTGATATATGAGTTCACCTTTAAGATGACAACTAGCCCATCCATTTAACTTATACAGTTCCTTTATTGCCTCTCAGACATGCTGTTTCAAGGTAAGCTGCTGCCCACCCTCATACATCTTCTCCATGTTCTCATTGTGACTGAAGTCAAGGGGATGGTGGCTACATTATGATTTTTCTCTTTTATGCCCATTTATGCCCATAGCAACCAATAAGTCAGTGGTGTTTCTTTTTCATCATGGGACGGTGCATTGTAATAATTTTATGCTTGTTTTTAATGTCTTGTCAGAAAATGGTTGGTTAGAAGCTGGGTCATTCTACAGAAACATCCACATCTATGTCACTTGTGTTACCTATACTCATTCGTGTCACACATAATAAAGAAAACTTCAGAGACATTATTAATGAAAAATGGCTGCTACAGAGGATCAAACCACAAGTTTTCAATCATGAAACATCCTCTCAAATATGTAATTTAATCCAGTTGTGTTCCAGTTTTATAATTACCTGTGAATGAAGCCAGTCACACCAGTGACTTCAGCTAAAAGCTTCATATGAAATCATGAGCTCAGTGAGAAGATTTCCGAGAACTGAAAGACACAGTGGACTCACCATGTGCTTTTCTTCATAGATCTCCAGAAAACAGGTAAAAAGAAGGCAAGTGATGTCATCAGTGTGATTTTTCTTTCAAAATAGGAGATTTTTTGTTAAATGGTAACACGAAGTGACATGATTCCTGGGAACAACAACGTTCATTATAGATTTTAGATTTATTTAGCAGTTGTTTTCTTTATGTCATTTCATTTATGTATTCCATAGTCATGCATAGATTATTATAGTCAAAATTGCAGAAAAACCTTTTTTTTCTTCAAAATGTGGCATTAAGCCCTCTAGTGGTGCTTGGAATTCTAGATGATTGTTTTAAAAACCAATATTGCTAAATTGAGGCTCAAGAAAGTTTAGTTAGTTAGTAAAATAACTCACTGTTTTATTTTAGAATATAAATAAATTGTAATCGTAACATGTTTTTGAGTATATCTATAAATGCTACACAAAAATGGACGTTTCTGTAGAATTGTCACAGTTTCCTCTTGTTCCTGTGTTTCTTGCCCTGTGTTTCTGCCATGTGCTTGTGTTTTCGTTTTAATTCTTGTGCTCCACCCTTCCCTTCGCCCTTAGCTAGCCCTTTGTTTCAGTCAGTGTTTGTCTGGTCTACTTGTCACTTTGTCTGATGTAGTTGTTCTTTCCCTTTCTTGTGTGTTGTTTGCTCTTTGTGTTTCTTTGTTTAAGCCCTGTAGTTAGTTATTTTGTATTTTGCCAGTTTGTTTTGGTTATTAAAGTCTGCTCGCACTTATATCCAGTCTGCCTGCTCGTTCCTTACATGACAAGAATGACCCAACTCCGCATATCTTGCAGAGGTCATTTTAGCACCCTCAGGCACCCTAAAGGGCCTATCATGTTACCTGCTATTATTCCAGCCCAAATCACCACTCCACCACCTCCTTGTTCACTTCGCAGTTTCATTGGAAGAGGGTGGCCATTCAGCAACCATCTAGAACTCAATCCAGCTAAACTACCCAGTGTGGCATGGCATTCAACTGTGAATAAAACTGTCAAAATGAGTCTTCATGTATGTCTGAGCCCACTCCAAGTGCTTCTCTTTGTGAGCTTTGCTTAGGGAGGCCAAAATACAGCTTTATGCAGAGCTGCCAGCCAGTGGAGGATCCTGCATCGAGAGGTTCTTAAGACTTCAGAGACATCAGCAGCTTCAAATACCTGAATGCTGCTCAACAGTAGCTATTTATAGCTGCCTTTTTAAATACCATTAATTTGTAGGACACAATCTGTCTTTAATAAGCCTTTATCTGACCATATTCGTCTGTGCTCTGAATCTATCGAATATCTTCTCACAGTTTGATGATCTCTCTTCAACTATCATGACATATCAGTTGTTTACATGCCTTTTTCAAGACATTGCACTGTTTCACCCTTTTCATCTTCAGAAAGATCTTTCTTCTTCCTCATATTGCATGAGTACTGTGACTTGCTTGTGGAATAAGTTGGTTTCTCTTTAATCAAGATCTCCTGGCAAACTCATGAACAAGCCTGTCTGAGACACTAGTTGTTTGATGAAACAATTCAGTTGTTTCTAAACCTGCAACCAGCTAAAATAATAAAGTGACCACCCAGCATCACCCTAGCAAACACATAGAATGTCACAGAAATGACCTAACAATAGCCTAGCAACCACCTGGAATGCCATTTCAAGTTCGTGGCAACCACTAGAGACCCCAACACCTTGGCACCCCTCTCCAACACCATAGTAACCACATAGAAATCCATTTGTTTCTTGTAAACTAAAGCCTAAATGCTTATCTTAATAAAATCCTAATGGTATGTCACTTGCATAATAATTTGGAACATGGTGTAAAAGCATTTTCACTAGTAGTCCCAGCCTTCTGGACCCTGTTGTAGATCCATGAACACTCAAAGAACCATGTGAAAGCCTAAATGGTTCTCTGCATGGTTAGATAGTTCTTCTCTATGATAGATCTGTTGCATGTAGTTCTTCTTCAAAAAATGTTCTATGTAGCACCAAAAAGGGGTTCCAACTTCATCAGTCCATTCATTGATTAGTCGTTCACAAAGGTTTGAACACCCTCATTGATTTTCTAAGTAAAACTAAGTTACCAGGGGTTGTATTAGAGAAACTTCATAAATCTGAAATGTTATCTGCTTATCTGTCACCATGACAACTTTGGTTATGACTGATTTTAGGACAGAAGCTAATATAGCACAACAGTTCTTAAGTTTCTAATCTCATCCATTAACTGTAGATAGGAAAACAGGATAATATAAACATCCTAGCTAGACAAAATGTCTTAAATTCTGTTCTAATTGTAAGATAATCCCCTGTCTTAACTTCTGTTTGAACTGTTTGTATTGTTCTATTGCGGTGGCATGCAGCATAATTCACTAGTAATAACTACATAACTAACAACTTCACATAACTAGCAACTAATATAATGACATCAAATAAAAGCTTCACAAGAAATCATGAGCGAAATTTAAAAATTTCGGACAACTGAAAAGACACGGTGGACGTGCTTTTCTTCATAGATCTTCAGGAAATAGGTAAAACTAAGTCGACTGATGTCATCAGTGAGCTTTTTATTTCAAAATAAGAGATTTGTTTGTTACGCGGTAACTTCATAACTAGCAGCTAGCATAATGACATTACATTTAGCTACACTATAAATGCTGCTTTGACTTTGGTTTTTTAAAATGACCTTTCGGGTGCTTATGTTTGATAAAACACATTAGATACAGTATTGATTGATGATGGTTAATAATGAGGAGACAGGGCTGAACATTAAGATAAGATTTGCTTCTGTAATACAAATTTGTGAAAAGCCTTAACCTGTCAGATCTTAAAGTTAAGACAAAAATATAGAAAGTTTCTGTAATACGGCCCCAGATCTTATTAGTATTCCTATTTATTTCCTGAATTTAACATGTTGGAAAAAAAGAAATATTAAATATATATATATATATATATATATATATATATATATATATATATATATATATATATATATATATATATATATATATTCAATATAATAAAGGCTATTAAATGTGCCATTACTTTTGCACAGGCCACATTGTACACTGTAAAAATTCTGATCTTTTTACATTGTCAGATCTACCTAAAATAGATTACTTCATGTCGTAACAAGCAATTAAACTAGTTTTATTTAACTCCAAGCAAATAAATTGATTGAAAGAATCATTGATTCAAAGTATTTATTTAGGTTCATTAAAACTAAATAATTTACTTGTTACCATATGAAGTCATTTTTTAGGTAGATCTGATGAGCCATTTTTTCCCCAATATGTTTTCCCCAATATATACCTTCAGCAAGTAGCTGTTGTGCACGAAAATGTGCAGGAAATTACAGTCATGAGTTGATTCCATCCTGAAGGTGGATCCCACCTCTCTAACCTAACAATGAAACAAAAGGATAAAAATCAAAAGGGGACATGGACACTGAAACTGTAATGTTGAAAATGCTAAACAACTTACAAAGTCATAAAAGTAAACTATACAGCTAAAAGCTACACAATTATTTCTAAGAACATTTCTCAAGTACAATTTCAAAAACTGATATAACACTGCATTTACAAGTAAAACTAGATGTTCCAGAAACAACTGGATAGAAAATTCAGCAACAACATTCTGCAGACCATAGTATTAAGTGGAAGTTAAATTTTCCCAACTTTTGCAGTCAATTGCAGCGGCGCCATGGATGCCAAACATCTCATTGTTGAATTCCAGGTGTTCCCAGTATTGTGCAACAAAAAGTACAGAGCAGAGATCACCTCCCTGACGTTTTCCACCTTGAATAAATGATCAATACTGCTAAAGCTCTAATAATCATAGTTAATGACATAATGCTGTGCTATGAGGTAATATGTGAATGCAGTAGGAAATAAGAAATAACCAGCATTGTGTCACGCATCATTCGGGCTCTGATACCCACTTGGACTCCATTCCCCAGACTCCTCCGGGAATTCACGTCTCCTGCTACCTCTGACCTGCCCGCACTCTCCAATCACCGGTCTCACTCTCCTGAATACAAATGTGGTTCACCTGTGTTTTGCTAATTAGCGTTAGGTTATAAGCCCAGTTTATCGACATACTAAGCATTCCCATTGTATCTATGCCTGATCGTTTCCGACCCATTTGCCTGTTTACTGCTTACTTCTTTTGCTATTTCCCTTTAGATTATCTGCCTGTGGTATATCTCTGTGTTCTGACCTTGTGGACTGTTCTGTGGACTTTGATTTAGTGTCTCACCCTTCGGATTATTTGTTTTTGACCCTTCACTTTTGGACACTGTAAGCCTGGGACATTCATCTTGCAAAAGAAATGTATTCATGATGACGAATGCTGTAATTATTGAGTTTTCTCTCAGAATTCATCTTACATCCGTCCATCCCAGTGAAATGCAGAGCAGCCAGCAAAGCCTGGTTATGGGTCTAAAGGGTTGAGATCACTGGTTAAATTTGAGAAAGCCTCTGTTCCAAGATACAAATTAATCACACAACATTAGCAGGCCCTCATCTGCCCAGCCCTCACTGGCCTCAGATCTCCTCTAATCCATACCACGAGAGTTGTGCCTTTCCAAGAAATCTCGTTCCAGCTCAGTATCATGACCCTGCGGATCCTTTCCAACCGATTACCCTTCTCAAGTTGGCCTGGTATTTACTTCGTGTCGGTCCCAAGCGAAGGATGGGAGGGGAGGCATCGCTAAAAGCCGACTCACGTCTCTTAGCATAGGTGTGGGAAGAAAGGAAGCTGACCGCCCCTGTGCCCATCAGAAAGGACAGCAGCTGCAAGTATGAGCTCAGCAAAGGCTCCACAAGGTGTCAAAAGCTCTGAGGAGATGCGATATGAAAGGCACTCACTCCTCTGTTTGACTGTCCTCCCAGAGTGCCTTGCGTCTAGGGAGGGTGTCCAGACAGTTATTAACGACCTTCGTCTGCCACTGACGGTCTGAGCAAGCTCCGGCGGCACAAGAGCCAAAAACAGAAGAGCCTCCCCTTTTGTTTCCTCTTTGCAGCGACTCCTGACGAGAAGAGAAAGCAGGAAAAAAATCTGGTAACTGACAACCTGTCTTTCTCTGTTTGTGTGCCCTTGAATTATTTATAGGGCCCTGGTTTCCCTGGAGCGGTGCCACTGACATGTTCGCCTTTTTTAATGCTTCATCTCCCTTGCTCTGGCTTGCACAAGGAGAAACAGCGGAAGAATCCGTAAAATCTGCCATTGGCCGACAAATCCTCCAAATAAACTGTCAATAACTGCTGCATTGGCCGACTCTACTCCCAGACGATGACTTAGCACACTAGGCCTCCCCTACACGAGTACCTACAGGCAAGGTGGCCTTTGCCTTTTCAAAGAGCAGCCTTTGAGGGGCCCCTAAGAGCCCAGTGACAATTCAAATTAAATAAATGTTTGTCTTAAGGTTAATCAACTTATTCTAAAATATATAAGCTTTTAAAGAAAGGTGTTATTTGCAATTATTGCGGGTATCGCATGTCAGAGAGGAAGGCCATCATGTGACTTTCTGGGTGTTGAAAGGTAAAATCTAAAAAAGTTTAGCAAATTTAGCAAAGAAATGAAAAAACTGAGCAAAACAAAAAGTTTCTTGCTACATTCCCAAAGTTAACTGAGTTTATTCCAGTCAGAACAGAGGACTGCCCAGGCTTAGCAGACCAAATGTGATGATAGTGTTGACATTAGTAAAGATTCAATGACAAGGTAATTAGTCAAAAGAGTAATTCAAGTAAACAATGTCTGGAAATGTATTAAACACTCTTATTATGTTCTTACAGCAATCTCAAAATAAGAAGTAATAGATTTAATGCCTAGATATAAGCAGAGGTGGGTAGTAACCACCTATATTTACTCGAGTACATGTACATGAAGAAAACATTGATTGATTTGTATTTTTCAGAGTGTTTTGAGTGATGATACTTTTTAATTCTACTCAAATTGTAATGGGGAGCGAGGTAGCGGATGCATGTGCGGAGGTAAGCGACTTTTATTGAGGGCAAATCCAGGTTCATGGTCAAGATGGTCCAGGTTCAAAAAGCCAACATGGGGAGATTGGGGTTCAGACATGACAAACAGCTGAATGCAACAGAACCAACAGATAACAAACAAAGCAAACAACAGAGAGCAATACAATCAAACAAAGACCAATACGAAGACCAGCAAACACAAGGGGCAAACACAGGGCTTAAATACACAGGGATAACGAGGGACAGGTGGAAACATTCATGGGTGGAGACATGAAAGGAGGGGCTGGACTAAACCAAAACAAATGCACATGGAAAATCAAAACAACACGAACACATGGACAGGACTGGGAGGGGCCAGTCGTGACAGTAATGTATTACTGAGCAAAGGAATTTATTTTTTACTTAGTTACATTCTAGCTGTTCATGTTTAGTTACTAATCCATATGTTGTATTGTTCATTTCATCATGTTTCTGTACTGCTTTGAGCCTTGATTTTTTTTTTTTAACTTTTTGACTTAACCTCTTAAAATCCCAGTTACTACAGTTACTACAGAGACTTTAATGCAAACTGGCTGAGCTATTCTTAGGTTAAAGAAGTGTATTAAAACTTTGGCAATTTAAGGGGTTAAACTTGAGTTGTTTTTCTGGGAAGGTACTTTTACTTTAGTCATTATCTCATCCAAGTATAAATACTTTTACTTGAGTATATGTTTAGGCTGCTTTTACTTATATGTTAAGATGCTTTCACTTGCCAATATATTATTTTTTGCTGTTTCTTTATGAATAGTCATTTATGAAGTGACATCTAATAAGATGATATGGTCTCATAGCAACTACTGATATCATAAAGTGTTACCCATTTTCTTGCAGCAATGCTGCTGTTGGGCAGAGAAGGGCAGCATTACTGTTAGAAAATGAAGTGCAAAGATGATGCAAATACTGTGGCTCTTTACAACATTAGCATAATGCTTTCATGTCTGTACAGAATAGTTGAATATCAAATGACCCATTCAGTGACAAGGGACAGTCAAGGAGGTTGTTTACAGCAATGCCAGTGTGCAAAAAGCACCTCGGTGGCCAGCGAAAAATTCCAGTCATCACCAGCTAGCCTCTGGGTTGAGTTACGCGGACACTTGTGCACCATAGGGCTAAAGCTTGAAGCCAAACATGAAAAGAACAAAGCAACCGAAGAACTTGCACTCATGGTCTTTTTATTAAAGGCTATGTGTTTTCTATGCCGGCCCTTGGCTGCCGAATTGCTCAGTGAATGAGGGGGTTATCTGCCAGCCCTGCTTATGTAACACCATTGTGTGAATCACACAGGCCATGCAGGAGACATGAGGCGAGATGTCACTTAGCCTTTCGCTCCAGTGAGACAGAGATCCAAAACAGGCCTGACGCAGGAATTGGGTTCTCCTCGACGCAAATGAACCCAGTTCTTTGTGGTTTTCTCCAGCTTTTTCGCTTTCCATCTTTCTCACTGTTCTCTCACTGTTCTTTCAGGGACATTGGCCACTTCAGGCGCATGCCAGCCAAAGCCTAAAGTCTTTTTAATGACTGAAGTGAAGTTGCTGTCTAGTCTGGATAGATTCCATAAAAGCAATTGTTATTTTCTGACCTATCTTGCTATCTTACGCCATGCTCCGTGCTGCTTCTAGTATATGGTAGCCATGCACTATTCTGCCTATTTTTGCACGCAATGTGATGTCATGCCTGCTGTTGCCACACAACTGGCTTCTGACTTTGAATCTGAGGCAGTCACTCCATCTCTAGGGGCGTATCTGATGTTGGCCTCACCCCTCAGGAGCCAACGCAAAAGCTGGTATGGTGAGAACTGCTTCTTTGTAAATGGTTGTATTGTACTGGCAAATTCTCATTTAAATTCTCTGCTCATGTGTTTCTTCAATGTGCATGACATTTAACTCTTACCAATTCTTATTTTTATGTTTTATAAAGCATAAAAAGAAAAAAGAAAATTTCACCATGATACAAGTACACTAGCAACACCCTAGCAACCACCATTCATATGGGATGCCATAGTAACCACAAAGTGGTTGCCCTTAAAATATCTTCCAATATCACAACAACCACCTAGCAACAACATACCAACAACAACACCTAGTTTGTCACAGCAACCACCTAACAATAGCCTAGCAACCACCTGGAATGCCTCTAGGGTTACCATAACCATCACTTAACCACACCTTTGCACTCCTCTCCAATACCATAGTAACCACATAGCAACACCCTAGCAGCCACTTAAGATACTAAGTAACTGCCTAGCCACACTCTAGCAATCACCTGTGATACCCAAACATCTGCTTAGTAATGCCCTCGCAACCACCTAGATCACTATAGCAATCACCTAAAACACTACAGCAACTATCTATTAACACCCTCTCAACACCAAATAACCACCTAACAACTAGCTAAAATAATGAAGTGACCATCTAGCATCACCCTAGCAAGCATGTAGAATGTCACAGCAACCACCTAACAATAGCCCAGCAACCACCTGGAATACCATATCAAGTTCCTGGCAACCACTAGCGATCCCAACACCTTGGCAACCCTCTCCAACACCATAGTAACCACATAGCAAGCACTTAAGATGCTAAGCAACCACCTAGCCACACTATAGCAACCACTTGAAACACTATCAATCACCTTTGATAAACTAACAACTGCCTAGTAGCATCCTAGCAAGCACAAAAATACACTATAGCAACCACCTAAAACGTTATAGCACCCAAAACACCATAGCAACCATTTCGTAACAACCTATCAATAACCAAATAACCACCAAACAACCAGCCAAATTGACACCGTGACCAACCCTAGCAATACAAGAGACAAGCTGCGCAATCATGTCACATTTTCATGAGGAAATTACTATAGTACTATTACTGAAATATCAAAATGTTTATATACTACAAACATTTAATATAAAGCTCCTCTGGAGCCCCCCCTCTAAAATTAGACTGGACACATCACTGCCTGTTTGCAACAGCCATGTTTGCTATCCATGCTTTCCAGGTTTGAGATCTCAACTATCATAATGTCTAAATGTGGTAGCCAGATTGATTTATGTCTCCTCCATCATGGCCCCAGAAGAAGCATTGTTATTCCCTCGCCGTAAAATCAATCATGTTTAAGGCTTAACACAATCAAAAAGCTAATGGCCACCATGGCCCAGTGGAGCTCCTGCTGATGCAAGGGGTTCTTCTTGCCTCCTTCAGTGTGTGTGTACATGTGGACGAGTTTGCGAAGCTAATCATGCCATGTGTGCATCATCCACTGAATCCATATTGATCAGGTCTGAGATAGGAGACTTGCTAGTGTGACAGGTGTCCTTGGCTCCTGCCTGCTTCTTGTTGGTTGCCGTCGACTGCGAGGGGGACCCTTGAGAGCTCAGCCACGGGCTTTGATGGACGTGGGAGTCGATACGGGCAGCACTAAGGCTAGCAGGGGTGAACTGAGAGGACGAGCGATGCGGTGACCTTCTGCCAAGCCGTGCAGTGTGCGGATGGTGGTGTGTACGGGCCTGAAACTCACGCATGTACTGACAGCTGAAAGATCTCAGTTCCCAGGGGAATACACCGACTCCTGGAGGAGCAGGACAGCTAGGCTAGGAGCTTAGCGAAAAGCCTGTGCTGAGGTAATTACTATGCACCCCACCACTCTCTTTATTATCGGATATACTGCAATGATGCTACTCACTCTTGCGTGAAATTGAAGAACTGACAACCTATGTTTACCTTTTTTTTTCTTCCCTTTCCTTCTCTTTCAGTCTGTCTTTGCAGAGTTCAATATCAAGTCGGACGGTGGTCACTTGAGTTTTCTTTATTTTTCTGAGGGGCTGTTTTGATGGGCTTCGGGCTTATTGACGTGTGACTGGCCTTTCCGTGAATCAATCCACCTCTTAGACAGCCAGGTTTGTCTGCCTGGCCTGGCTTGGAGACAAACAATGCTCTGTGCTGTGTTTTGTATGGGGAGCAACTTCAATCCATAAGTGGGGCATTCTGTCCAGACAGAAAGGCAGATGGAGGTTCAGGAATGGCTTTTTTACAGGAGATAAACCCCACAGAGCCAACACAATTCAGGGCTGCCAGGACACCACTGTGTCTTTGTGGAATTTGGGACATATCTGCACAAACATCTCTAGGAGAAAAACGATGTTATCAGTGTGATCATTTTTATGTGATGAATAAAGCTTCAAGGGAAGAGAGCCACAGCAAAGCTTATGTAAATCATGACAGTAATGCTGTTCACGTCCCATTGGTTTAGCACCCGCTGCGTCATGTTGTTAGCAGTTAAGGCCTCTGCTCTGCAAGCAGTGTTGATCAAACAGAGCTCTACATCCTGTTGTGAAAGAGGGACGTGAATAAACTTTATAAATCTGGGTGAACTATGACTCTCTGGAGCCATGGAGAAAAAGAAACATAGGGTTAGTTCAACCATTTGGGCTTTTTTACTATCTAATTAATATAAATACTATCTTATTAAAGAGTAAAGAAAACAAAATTATCCTCCCTTTTTATATAGTTCGATGTAGCATGTATACATTGTTGCACAGTTACACAAGCAAAGCTCTAGCAACCGCCTGGGGTACTATAACAACCACATAACAGCCACATGACATAACAACACTCTAGTCAATTAGAATAACATAATAATCACCTAGTAGCATCCTAGTAACCACCTGGAACCCCAGGACATATCCAGCAATCTCCTAGCAAGAAATAGAGATACCAAAGCAGAAGTCTGGGTGAATTATGAATCTCTGGAGCTGAATGATATTAGGAGAGTAGGATTAGTTTGACCATTTTGCCTCTTTTGCTATTGGATAAATATGAATACTCCCCTATTAACAGGTCTGTAGCATAGAAAACTAAATTACCCTCATTTTGTATTTTTTTAAAATAAAGAATTTGACATAAAATTAACATTGTTAAGAATCCACAGTCAAATGGAGTCCATATATGGAGAAACAGCTGCCCATTCACACTGAAGCAATAAGGAATGTTTCAACCTGGACTGCCTTTGGAATGTGATACAGCACAGGGCAGCCAACTCAAGCCTGTGCATTCACATTTTTACTGCTTCTGGGTCCAGTGGTGGTGCATTTTACACCACTCCAGGTGACACTTGGCATTGCACATAACTATCTTTGGCTTATGTGCATTTCATGAAGATCCTGACACACAGTTCTTGTGTTTGTGTTGCTTCCAGTTTCAGTTTGAAAATCTGTAGTATCTGCATGTCTACTGTTTCATGGCTGAGCTGTTGCTGCTCCTAAGCCCTTCCATTTTAAAGTAACAGCACTTAAAATTGACCAGGGTGGATCTAGCAGGACAGACATTTCACAAACTGACTTGTGGTGGCTAAAGTCACTAAAACCTTCAATATGACTCATAAAGCCAATGTTTGTGGAGATTGCATGGCTGATTTTATACAATTGTTAGCAATAAATATGTCTGAAACATCTGAACTCAATTATTCATCTCCTTGACCCCTTGACTGTCTCAAAATCAAATTGTGGGAGGTCCCTGAAAATCAACTTATTGTGACATTATGCTGTCCATCAGGGTATGACAGACACTCAAATACAAATCTTTGAAAATGTTTTTGTTTAGCTGCTTCACCCACAATCAGCAAGCTTCTTTGTTTGGTGTTCTTAACTAACTAGAGATACAGCACTGGCCTGCTTCAAGGTGGTGATGCAGAAAATGGATTCACCCAGTTGGTCCTTGCAACTGCAACTATGGCTGTAATACCTCTGAGAAAATGTTATTTTGTGGCATAGCATACATATAAATCTGAAATATAAATATATATTTATTATATATCCATCCATCCATTTTCTAAGCCGCTTCTCCGTCAGGGTCGCGGGGGGGAGCTGGAGCCTATCCCAGCAGTCTTCGGGCGGAAGGCAGGATACACCCTGGACAGGTCGCCAGTCCATCGCAGGGCAGACACACAGACACAGACAGTCACTCACACACTCACACCTAGGTACAATTTAGCATGTCCAATTGGCCTGACTGCATGTCTTTGGACTGTGGGAGGAAACCGGAGAACCCGGAGGAAACCCATGCAGACACGGGGAGAACATGCAAACTCCACACAGAGAGGACCCCGGCCACCCTGCCAGGGAATCGAACCCAGGCCCTCCTTGCTGTGAGGCGACAGCGCTACCCACCACGCCACCGTGCCGCCATTATTTATTATATATAAATATAGATATAAATCTATGAATCTTTGCTTATTTTCTAAACCAAAGACAAGACAATGTGTTTGCTGCCATTGAAGCTAGCATCTGCACCACTAAACCAAATGCGTTAACAGCCAGCCAATGCTGGAGTAGCCAGGCAACATGAGACCCCCAGGGGGTATTTTCATCCACATACTTTTGGCCATAATAAATGCTTATTCATGTTGATTATGGAAACAATATCAGATTATGGACCAGCTCTGATTTTCAGAGACACATGTGAGCACCTCTTATGTCATACCATATAGGTCCTTTATACCCCAAGACCATTTCAACCTCAAAGAATGCTGGGAGATGTAGTGTGGTATTTAATCGTGTCTTGTTCATCCAGTTGACCCTCTGTTTTCTGCCCAGCTCCTGCACCCCTCTGGTCTCCTCTACTGTTCCCCTCTGTACCCCATGCTGGTCCCCGGGGCCAATGTCTTTGAGTTCAGCCCTGGCCTTCCAGGTCAGAGTCATGATCTGACATGTCCCTTCTAAAATACAGAGGCCTCACAAGAAATGTGTTCACAGAAATGACAATATTTGCATCAACTTTACCAACAAATCAAGCATTAAGAAAACCGATGCACCTTAACACAACAGCATTTTTATTATTAACCGATTCTCCAAACACTCTCCAACTCCAGCACACAAGCCCTCCAAACACAGTCGCCTATGGATGACCTGTAGGCCTTTTGCCCTTTCCTGACCATGTGACAGTCCAGAGGAATGCTTGCCCTGAGTGTTTCTCAGTTTCCGCTCACTTACAGCCCTTTCTGCTCAGAAGCATTAAGACGCAAGTGACCCTCTGGCCCTCGGCAACACAGAGATGAGCGTCTGATGGCTCCCTCTGCTAGGCCGGCTGGTTTAGGCATGCTTCAAAAGGCACTTTAGTGTGCCACTGGCACGGTGGCACCTCAACAAGAGCTTTTAAGACTTACCCTTCTTCTAACTTTTTCCCCCCAGTCACTCTCCAATTCGTCCACTTTGTCAAGTCCCATCAGTGCACCGTTGCAGTGATGCTCTTTCAAACTGTGTCTGTCCACCGGTGAGTCTCTTTGTTCTCCCCTGTTGGAATGCTCTTTTGTATCCTGCCCTATTTTCTGGTTCCATTAGACTCTTTTCCCACAGGGTTTGCAGAGTTCAGTTTTTTGATGGTCTTGTTTCTTCCAGGGTTTCTTCAACAAACTCAGGTCTACCTGTAGACAGCCTTTTTCCATCATTTCATGCACGCAATGTCCTTGTCTGATGTGGCCATGGTGGTGCAGGGTACAGCGTAGCCTACCCTGGGCCGGCGTTTGCCCTAGTGGGCAAGGTAACGTCAATGAATATCAATGATTTTCAGATTGCAGGGCATGAATCTCCTGCTGGAAATTAGTATTCATTAGCAATGAAGCCTCTGACATTAATGTTAATAACACTGATGGGCTCATGATGGATTTTCTGAGGGCCTCGCACATCTGGAAGACTGAAACTGTAAGCTGAAGGTCCAATAAAGAGAAGGATGGAGATGAATAAGGAATGATGAGGAAGATTATAAGTCTTCAAAAATGAAAAGTCACAAGAAGGAAGGAAACAGAGAGAAAGAAAATCAGATAGAAAGATGAAAGAAGGGAGTGAAAGAGAGAGAGAGGAATAAATCACACAGAGAAAGAGAAATAGTGAAAAATAAAAAGTGGACAAAAAAGAGGAAAATAAGAAAGAGAATGAAAATAGTGCCAAACAAGAAAGATAGAAAGCAGAGAGAGAGAAATAGATAGCAAGAAATGGAAAAACAGATAATAGGAAGAGAGAGAAATGTCACTAAAACATGAAAAGAAAAGAGAAAGATGACAAGACAGAAAAAGAAAACATGGACAGAAAGGGGATAATAGAGAGAGGGAAATTAGAGACAGAGATACAGAGAAAAGAGAAAGATAAGAGAGAACGGAAAATGTTGACAAAAAACTGATGGGAAAGAACGAAAGAAAGAAAGAAAGAAAGAAAGAAAGAAAGAAAGAAAGAAAGAAAGAAAGAAAGAAAGAAAGAAAGAGAAAGGTGATAGGGAGGCAAGGGAAAATTGAAAATGATCAGAAGGATGAAAATAGAACACAGAAAACGAAAATATGGACAGAAAAGGGGGAACAGACAGGAAGAGAGAGAGAGGGAGACAGAGGTAGAAAGAGAAAAACAGGAAGATAAGTGAGAAAAGAGAATGTTGTCAAAAATTGTGGGGAAAGAAAGAAAAAAGAAAATGATCAGAAAGAAAAAAACAAGATGAGAGAAAGAGAGAGAGAAAATCAGAGAGAGAGATATTGATAGAGAGAATGAAAAAGAGAGAGTGAGAGAGAGAGAGAGATTGAGAGAGAGAGCACAGAGAAAGAGAGAAGGAAAAAGAGAAAACAGAGAGAGAGAGATTGAGGGAGAGAGAGAGAGAGCAATTGAGAGAGAGAGAGCACAGAGAAAGAGAGAAAGAAAAAGAGAGAGAGAACAACAAGAGAAAGAGAGAGAGAAAGAGAGAGCAAGAGAGAACAAGAGAGAGATTGATAGAGAAAATGAGAAAGAGAGAATGAGAGAAAGAGAGAGAGAGAGAGAGAGAGAGAGAGAGAGAGAGAGAAATTTAGAGAGGGAGAAAAATAGAGAAACTTGCCTTTCAAGCACATTTATTTAACATACCATGACAAAAACCTTTGTTACCCACATTAAACCATTAACAAAGCATGAGCCTTCAAACTCACCACAAACTTTCTCCTTTACAAAGTTATTACGAACCCACCCTGATCGTCAGGTTCACAGATGAAACCCACCCACACAGCAAAGACTGTGTCTACATGATCAGGGAGGGTATAGCAGGTATATTCCAACAGGAGTCGCCTTGACACCAAACCCCTCACCATTACGAGAGAGAGAGAGAGAGAGAGAGAGAGAGAGAGAGAGAGAGAGAGAAAGAGAGAGAGAAAGAGAGAAATAGACAGCACAGAGAAAAAGAGAGAAAGAAAGAGAGTGAGAGAACGAGAGAGAGAGAGAGAGACATTGAGAGAGAGAATAAGAAAAAGATAAATTGAGAGAGACAGAGAAAGAGAGAGAGAAAGAGAGAAAGAGAACACACAGAGAGAGAGAGAGTGAGTGAGAGATTGAGGGACAGAGAGAGAGAGAATACAAAGAAAGAGAGAGAGAGAGGTTGAAGGAGAGAAAGAAGAAGAGCAAGAGAGAGAGATAGAGAGAACTCAGAGAGAAATGGAGAGAGATTGAGGGAGAGAGAGAGAACACAGAGAGAGAAAGAGAGAGAGAGAAAAAGAGATTGAGAGAAAGAGAGAGAGAACACAGATAGAGAGAGAGAGAGAGAGAGAGAGAGAGAGAGAGAGAGAGAGAGAGAGATTGAGAGACAGTAGGCAAAGGCAGCATTTGGACAATGCAGACAATGCCTGTCCCAGTCTGAGGATGGGTGGGCGGGTGAAAGGAAAGATGGGAAATGAAAGGGCCTCACGCTTTTGCCGTCCACTGTTGGCGGGCAGGAGATGTGATGTGACAGCTGAGCGGAGCTGGAAGGCCAGAGCTGAATTCACAGACGCTGGCCCCAGGGACCAACACAGGGTCCGGGACTCGAGAGGGGAGGGGACCTGTGGAGGACAGCAGAGGGGTGCAGGAGCCAGGCAGAGAATGGCGGGTCAAGCGGACGAACAAGGCACGATCGACTACCACACTACATCCCCCAGCATCCTTTGCAGTCAGATGACCTTGGGGTATGGACGACCTATATGGTATGACATAAGAGGGGCAGCATGATAAATGACCACAGCAACACTTCTGTTTGACTGTGAGGGTCCATTACTGGCTTTGAACACTGCGAGCTGCTGCCGTCAGCTTATGATGCATTATAGTATCCCAATTTCAAGAAATTGCTAGCTACTCAATTAGCGTCAGTAAGCTAAAGAGACAGCGGAGCCTGGCTGTCTGTGAGAGTGGGCGACTAATTTGCTTAATTATCTGCTTGAATTATAGGAAGCCGCAGTGGCACGTTAATAAAAATAACTGTTCGGCCTTTCTGCTGGAGCATGAAGGATAACGTTGCGTCACAGATGCATAAACTCTCTAGCAATAATAAACACTGGCAATCACTTATGGACAGATATGTTGAGCGCCACGGCGGATTAATTTTAAATGCTGTGCCGTCTTGCAGCGGAAAGGCCCAGATGGCTTCCCTTCCCGCTTCTCCGCCGTGGGAGAACAGTGATAAGAGCATCGGTGGGTGCCGCTGCATCTCCACGACCTAAAATAAACATTTCCAATTCGTCCCCTGTGGTGTCGTTTAGCATTCTGGAGCGTTCGCCGAGAGTAAGGCACATTTGAAGCCGAGAGGTCTTGACTGGAATCCACTTCGAGTGGCTTGGTGGATGATGTTGCTCACATGGGACGTGGCAATTCCCTGCATAATTTCATTAACCCATAGATGTCCAGAGTTACTACTGTCGTTTCGCTATATATTCAATTTACTTTATGTGATTACAGATGTATAATGTTGTTAGGTACATAGTAAATTACATTGACAGACTAAACATTCAAATCTGCACTGGAAAAAAAAAAAGATATTCAATGTTGTAACCTAAAAAAGTAAGTAAGCTTGTTGCCTTAAAACTTAGAGTTCGCTGAACTTCAAATAATAGAATCTAAAACTTATTATAGGAAGTTCAACCAGGTTGCTTTTGAAGATAAAACATTGAATCTTTTTTACAGCATGCACATCTGACTTTTTACTGTTAAACAATTACAGAAACATGGTAAGAATTGTGATGGATGGTTAGTCTACACCATACCTTTTTACTGCATTTAATTATAGATTGTGAACAAATGTGGCTTGACAAATCAATTAAAGTCTCAGATGCTTGGTAATGTTTTGCTAGGCCACTGCTATGATATTCCAGGATGTTGCTAAGGTGTTGCCAGGCCACTGCTATGATATTCCAGGAGGTTGCTAAGGTGTTGCCAGGCCACTGCTATGGTATTCCAGGTGGTAAGGTCACTATGGTACCCCAGATGGTTGCTAAGGTGTTGCTATACTACTGCTATGATATTCCAGGTGGTTGCTAAGGTGTTGCTAGTCCACTGCTAAGATATTCCAGGAGGTTGCTAAGGTGTTGCCAGGCCACTGCTATGGTATTCCAGGTGGTAAGGTCACTATGGTACCCCAGATGGTTGCTAAGGTGTTGCTATACTACTGCTATGATATTCCAGGTGGTTGCTAAGGTGTTGCTAGCCCACTGCTATGGTATTCCAGGGGGTGGCTGAGGTGTTGTTAGGCCACTGCTATGGTATCTCAGGTGGTTGCTAAGGCATTGCTAGCCCACTGCTATAGTATTCCAGGTGGCGGCTAAGATCACAATGTTATCCCAAGTGTTGCTAGGCCACTGCTATGGTATTCCATTTGGTTGCTACACTACTGCTATGATATTCCAGGTGGTTGATAAGGTGTTGCTATGCCACTGTTATGGTAATCCAGGTGGTGGCTAAGATCACTATGGCATCTCAGGTGGTTGCTAATGTATTGCTAGCCCACTGCTATAGTATCTCATGTGGTGGCTAAGGTGTTGCTAGCACACTGCTATGGTATCCAAGGTGATTGATATGGTTTTGCTAGGCCACTATTAATAACAGCAACTATTAAGGACTAAAAGAAGGAAATAAAAATGATCTACTGTTACAGAGAAAATGAGCTGGCAGAAACCATCACCTTCAGATAAACAGTACTTAAAGTGATCATCCTTGAGATATAGAAGGAAATCAAGCTCCACTCTTTCTTCACATTTTCCACAATGAGAAGATAACTCAGCGCTATGGGTCTGAAAGGATGTGTAGCTGTCAAGAAGCTGTTACTCAGAAAAGGAAATAAACACAAAGGAAGAACAATCGCAAATCAAACAAAGAAGCTATTGGTGTTCCCAGAACAATGGACTGGCCACCTCAGAGACCAGACCTTAACAACACTGGATGGGATTACTTGGATTGTAAGAAACAGAAAATGCAACCAACATCTAAGACTGAACTTGAGAGGTGTGAAAAATCCCTGCAGATTTTATTAGAAAAAAATGAAAGCAAGCCTGCCTAAAAGAATGGAAGCTGAATGAAGAATTTTACTGTTCATTGACTGGAAATTAATAAATGAAGGGTGGTCTTGGACCTCTGCACTGTCGTGTATTTCTACAGGAGAGACGAGAGCCGTGAGCCAGAGATGAGAGCTCCCGTTCAGGCCCCAAAGCTGGGCAGAAGAAACTGGGGTTTGCTTATTAATACCCCTCCCTCTCGCCCTAGCAGAGAAAAACACGACAGCAACCCACATTTGCTGGTTAAAAATATCTTCCCTCCTTCCACTTCAGGGACAAACCTACATGCGCCAGCTGTTTTTTTTTGAAGAATGTCAAGCCAGGGGCAAGCCACCCCAACATCCTCCCAGCATCACCAGCCACACCGTACATGCTTCATTTAAAGGAATAGCGTGTCACACATTTCACAAAACACTGTTATCCATATAAATGGACACAAGTATGGACAGAATTTCATACATTTCTTTGGTTTTGTGATCTACTTGTCCATTTTTAGTGTCAGGAGACGTCCCCTTATCTTAACATGCAACTTTGCTGATATTAATTAAATGTGTTGCATTAAACACAAAGCAACGTTAATATTACCACTGCATTACATAACAGCTACGCAGGATCTGTCCATTAATTTAAAGTGCAACTTTAACACTGCACTACAGGAGAATTCCAGTGTACAGGATACAGTCCTGTAATGACATGAGGCAAAACTGAAGTTGATACACATGTGTAATTACATAGGCTGCACATCTGTAATCCATCTGCCACAATGACAAAACACTCAGTAGTTACAGGGTTGTTGCATGTTATTCATGTGTAACTACACAGTTATAAGAGATACTAAATTTAAAGTGGAACCAAATTATGTTTAAAGTTTTATTTCATTATATCAATTCAGATAGAATGCAAGCCAATTACGCCTCCTTCATTTGAGTTTGTTCCCCGTAAGGAATGTGTCAACTTTTTCAGATAGATAGATAGATAGATAGATAGATAGATAGATGGATGGGCCTATGGAGAAAATAGCTCAAACTGAATCGGAGAAAAGTAATAAAGTACTTAACCAGTTAAACAGCTTTCACCATCTTATACACGACGAAAGCCGCATCAATTATAAGAAGCGAGGGGGCCGTCACAGCAGAGCGGAGGGAAATCTCAGGCTCAGCCACTACATCACAGCGTCACACTGAATGATCTCTTTTTCCTCTCACCGTAAGCCGGCTAATCTGGGCGGCAGACTTTATCATAATTGGATGAGGATGATTTATAGGCAGGGCTGGGAGAGGGATGAAGGGGGGAACTCCCTCCTCTCCCTCCATCAGCTTCACACTGAGACAGTGGATTAGTCTACCAGCATCACGGTGCACAGCCAGGCATCATCCCTCACATCAGCTTTCTCTTTTGAACTGAGGACTACGGCTGAATCTCTATTTATTCAAGCAATAATCTAATTCTATAATAGCACAGTAGTAATAGTAATCTATAGTAGATAAGATGCGCCGTTACTATTGCACAGACCACATTGTACATTTTCTTGTTCCCCTAACTATGTTTAATTCAGTAAATTATGAAATGAATAGTTCCAGTCCTAAAACCTGATCGGTTGAGCTGTGTTTGAAGCTGTTATGAAATCCAAGACATTTGCACACCTACGACCTATTGAACTGTGTTTGATGGAGCCACAGCATGAAAAAGCCCTTGTGCTGTTCATGGAATAATCTTTGACTCTCATGCTGCGCACATGGGCCACCGAGCATATTAATGAAGTAACAAACTGTTTTTTGTTTAAACTGAGTGGCTGGCAACTTATGTTCTTAACTAGAACTAGGCTGGGCGGCAAGCTAACAGAACCAACAGCCTAAACAACTCCATTATTAATATCACAGGCATGAATTAAAGTATTTACAGTGTGATCCGATGTGAAACGGCAGTATGAAAGTCTAAAAATGAAACTTTTACATGTTTTACATGCTTCAGATGTCTGTGCATCAGACAGAACTCGCATCAAACCCAGGCTGAATCCCAAACGGCTCTGTACTCCCTAAATAGTGCGCTAGCTAAAAAGGTTTAGAAATTCTAGTGTCTATAGCCAAATAGTGCATCATTTATCAAGTGTGGATGTGGCTGAAACCCACATGAATATTTCTTAGCTGTATTTTGCACGAATGGCTTGCAGAATCCAATATTTACTTTCCTACATAGTGCACTATGTAGGGAGAGGAAGCTTTTTGAGAATCAGCCCCAGTATGAGAAGAGGGTGCTACTGGACATGCTAAAAAGACTCACGGTGGTAATTTGTTGACCAAAAAGTACTTATAATGCAAAAGTTTTTGCATTAAACAGTGCTGAGTTATCATATGTTTATTGTTACAATACATTTATTGAATACATGAGCAATGGGCGGCCGAACGTTCTCCTCATTCAGCAGTCCAGGGTTGCCTGGCAATGATACCCCACTCTAAATGAACTTCACTCCCTGGCAGAATACTTGTTTATGTTGATTTTGATTCATTATAACTTTTTAAATTGTCTTAAAATGGTGTATTTTAACATATTTTATGTTGGCCACCGTTCTGCTTCACTTCATGCCTAAGAACACCCTTCACAGTAACGCACAGCCTCTCAGGGCTTATGGCTTTGCCAAAATGTGCAGAAATGTGTTTCTTTGCATTCAACTTTTACTTTAAGGGGCTTTCCATCCTAAAACTAGCACCTAATATACAATTTGTCATGTCATCTAATATTGAGTAGCACAGAATTTTATCCCTCAGCTTCATTGGCTTAACAGAATTCGGGCAGATACATCTTAAAACAACTGGGACCTTCCAAAGGCAATACAGAAACCCTGACTGCTGGCGTACCAACTGATGTAGAGGCTACTGAATGCTGTGATATCCAGTTTTCTAGCATTAATATTGACTTTTTGGCTTCTCTTTGCATTAGTTGGCTAGAAAAATAACATTTTAAATCACCTGCCTTCAGGTATCTGTGTAAAAGCAATTGTACCTTTTCTAAAGTCCCTCTTACCTTCATACGATGTTCCTGTAATAAAATACTTCAACTCTTAGAGCACCAACTTGTTTGTGATGTACAGTGGGGTCTAGATGTCTGAGACCACATTGAAAATCTGGGATTTTTCATATAAACATGAACATTTCAGAGCCCTCAATCAAAATAATGCGCCTCATCAATGCATGGAAATGAGATCCTAATGTGTGGCCACGACTAAGGCCCAATCCCATTTCTTCGTTTTACACCTAGCCCTTGTTTTTGGGTGTTACCCTAACCCCTTGGAGTTATAAGGGGTAGTGGTTGAAATCTGAAGCCATTCTTGCTCAAATTTTCCCGTTCCACCTTAAATGGTGCAGCAGTTACATTCTAACACTTCAGGCATCTATACTGCCGGTCTGTTTAAGGTGGAATGGGAAATTTAGCATGCTATTAGCAGTTTTCTAGGCTTGTTATGATGAAATCAACTATGATACATTGAAACTATATTAAACTAAGATAATGGTTATCATAATGTTTTTAAATGGAGAAAATACTTACTATTGTGGGATTCTTTGCTCACACAGCCACCTTGCTGGTTTTTCTTTTTTTTCTCGTAACACTCTGTTGGGAGCCTCTGAAAAATCTCTGTTTGGAAGGCCATGTAGCCCTAACACTTCGCCCAACCCCTCTATCTCAACAAAAATTAGGACACCCTAACCCTAGACGTGAATGCGCAAAACGGAGGGTTAATGGCCAAGTGGTAGGGGCGAGGGGTGAAATGTAATTGGGCCTCAGTAAGGTGTGGGAATGACCTGAGTAAGTCCTGGCCATGACTTAGTAAGGCGTGGGAACGAGATCACGGCTTACTAAGTCATGGCCGCACATTAGGATCTCGTTCCCATGCCTTACTAAGCCGTGGCCATGCATTATTTTTATTTATATAGGACGTCACCTGCAGGGCTCCGTAGAAAATAAACAGGAAAATGTCTTAAAATTTTGAAAGAAATTAGTAAATAAACAAAGAAAGGATGAAACAAAATGGAATGAAGAAGAGATCTTCTACATCCTGCACTATGTCCAGGTCACTATTCAACCTGAAGCAAATTTGTGACCATGCTGACCAGGACACTTATGTAAAAAAGATTTTTGAAAACGCTTCGATAAGAAATGTTCTGTTTTTATTATGATGTCAAGCTTGTTACTTTAGAAGATGCTGTGCAATATAGAACCCTTTCAAAAAGGTTCTATACAGAACTATGTTTAACACACTCTCTATCAATCTAAAAAAAATCACAATGCAAAGAAGTCTTTAAGTATGAATTTGTTTAATGTACACTGTTAAAAATAAAGGTACACATTTTGTTCATCAACATACAAACAACGTAAATGTTCCCTCAAAGGTACAACAGTGGTTTTAAGGTGCGATTGTGGACGTTTTTACCAGGTGAAAAGTGTTCAAACCTTTTCATAACCTAATGTTTTAAAACAGAACAATAAAGTAAAAAGCCTGGAGACGAGACAGGGTGTGGGGAGTCAACAAAACTTAAAAAAATATCATTTCAATGGAGTATGATACAGTTTTGTTCCCTGACTAAAGGTACTGAGATTTACCCTTGAGGGTCCCACCCCAGTGACAGTTTAGCATCTGTATTTCTGAGAGTGTAGAACTCACGTTTCATGGTGTGAATGTACTTGTATGCTAATAGCACACGGATGTAACTGGTAGTATAGCATATTTTATTAACTTAGTACAGCTCTTCTCATAACACCCCCAGGAACAATGTTATTGTATGATTACCCTTCATGTAATTACTGCAAAACATGCACAATTTAACAAACATAGTTAAGAGTCAGTATACCATGCGATGTTGTCACAGGCTTTGCGACTGCTGTCACAATTAATCATAATCACTGTGAATACCAAATGAGAATACATTGGAACATTGTAGAAATGCTATTAAGACAAAAAAAAGAAAACAGTCCCAAACAGACGTTGCCTCATTCCAGCGGTGCATTTCTGTCCTGGACGATTAACTCACGTTGCCGACTCAACCTTGCCCTGTTCACCTCAGATGACCCTCCTTGAGAGGCCTCATGATGCCTGAGCAAAACTTTCCACGGTGTCAGCCTGGTTAATGCAGCGCAGGCTGGCACTTAAGCCAGTGCGAGGTGTACGTGATGTGAACGAGCCTTAAAAAATACATTCACAAAGGGCTTTTAACCAAGCACGCATCCCAGCCATGTAGCAGCAATCAGTCACGGCGACAGCAACCCCATTCCATTGCCCTCTCTTTCTTTCCGTGACCGCTGCAATTTAGTCAAGTGTGGAATTTCAAAGTGCTTCTTCAATCATGGGTTTTGACTAAAATGGAGATGAAAGAACCAAACTAAAAAATTAATAATGAGTAATAATAATGTAATAGTGTAGTAATTATAATGTAATAATGCAATAATAATAATATGGCACAAATAAAGTGAAATTAAGTTGTAGTATCTAAAGTATGCAAGAATGATGGCAATAGGGTTTCATATAGTCAATGTAATGCAGTAATTTCTGTGCTGAAACACAGTAGAGTAGCGTTGCTAAGCAATGAGTCACATAATTCAAACGCAATACAATGCCAAGGACAGAAAGATGAATTCTGAGATTCTGGTCTGAAGCTTTCTATAACAAGTTAATGCTGAGTCTCAACCCCAGCAATGTTGAGGTCAAGGTTGCTTAGGTAGAAAATCTTGAAAGTATGTATTAAAGACTTGACTCTTATGCAGTCACCTAGTTAGCTTGTGTTCACCACATATCTGTCTAACCAAAAAGAGGAGAGTGCCAAGATGAGGCCTTTTCAAGCATGATGTGTAGGAAATAACATGGTAATATTATGGTAACAACTTGTACTGACCTAAATACCGAATACTGAACTTGTTACTAAATAATAAGTGGTAATCATAGTGGTAACAAGTTGGTAATAAAATGCTAAAATAAAGGCCACAAGATATACTGAACTAAAATTCCCTAAAGTTTTCCTCATTGTTAATGAACAATATGTTAATAACTGTACTGTAGTAAGTTGTTAATGAAATGATATTAATAACAAAGTGTAATAAAATGTTAATTTTCCAGTTGCCACAAAATGATTTCATTAGTAGGTAGTAGACAGTTTTCTTTATTTTATGGATAAGGTTTTGTAAGCTTCTACCTGGTCAATCAATATATCAATTCTTTTCAATTGAGTTATTACACTAAAAACAATCAAGTAGTTCTGCTAAAATTACATGGCGAGTTGAAACATGCTAATTTACTCATTTCTACTTAGTTTCTTGTCTATTTTGTCTTTAACTATCTGGGGTCCATGAACTCACCTGCATGTTGAATTCAATGTTTGTATATATGTTTCTCTATCTTTGCAATTATACAATGCAGAAAAGTCGGCCTTTTGAAATCCGTCTTATTTTGATTCCATCTTATTCAGTTTGCTGAGCAAGTTAGCCTATCACAGTAAGACAGGCTAATCAGTAAATGCAGCATCTTCAGAATGTCATAACTGATTGGTAACTACCCAGATTTTTAACACAGACTATAACTGGTGTTTTATTAATGACGGCTGACCGTCTCACTTTCCATAACTGGGGTGGACAGAAGGGCAGCCATGCTTTCCTTCAGCTTGGCACTGGCCACCCTGGCCACCCCCTTGTCTACACCTCTGTTTGGCTGATGCCACAGCAGCCATTGTGTATGCATCATTGTTGTTTGCAGATCTCCAGATGGCTTATTAGGAAGAGGAACATGATTTGATAACAGTCTGTGATTAAGTCAACAGGCAGTAGAGTGCCTGGAATTTTAACACCTACAGAGCTCCTCACTTCGCCTCTCCTGAGTGAAGAGTCACAGCGGGTGATATTAACTCAGGCAGAATGAGGCGAGGAGAGAATTCCCCATTAACATTTACCCAAGTGGTAAAATAGCATAATACAAACCACTACACCTCCGGGCACAATGCAGAAGCAGCTCTAATTAAACTGGTGGAAATTAGGAGAGCAGGCCCAAAATGAGATGCACTAACTCATAGTCCCACAGACTGAATGTTCAGAACAGACAGTACAGCTGCTTCTCCCACTTGTGGCTTCAAACAATGCACCCCAGCTTCAAAGGTGAGCATCTACTGATCCCTGTCTTTTTCTTTCTTAGCTGTGGAAGCTCATTCCTGCCAGGTAGAAGAGACATAAATCACCTGTTTTCTTTCTCTGACAGCAGAAAAATGCATGTCAAAGTTCTGACTTAGTATCTTGAAATAATGACTTATTTTCTCAAAATCGTGACTTAGTATCTTGAAATAATGACTTATTTTCTCAAAATTGTGACTTAGTATCTTGAAATAATGACTTATTTTCTCAAAATTATGACTTAGTATCTTGAAATAATGACTTATTTTCTCAAAATTGTGACTTAGTATCTTGAAATAATGACTTATTTTCTCAAAATTGTGACTTAATATCTTGAAATAATGACTTATTTTCTCAAAATTGTGACTTAGTATCTTGAAATAATGACTTATTTTCTCAAAATTGTGACTTAGTATCTTGAAATAATGACTTATTTTCTCAAAATTGTGACTTACTATCTTGACATAATTGCTATTTTCTCAAAATTATGACTTAGTATCTTGAAATAATGACTTATTTTCTCAAAATTGTGACTTAGTATCTCGAAATAATGACTTATTTTCTGAAAATTATGACTTAGTATCTTGAAATAATGACTTATTTTCTCAAAATTGTGACTTAGTATCTTGAAATAGTCTTATTTTCTGAAAATTATGACTTAGTATCTTGAAATAATGACTTATTTTCTGAAAATTATGACTTAGTATCTTGAAATAATGACTTATTTTCTCAAAACTGTGACATTATCTCGAAACAGTCACTGGTTTTCTCAAAATATTATCTTATTGTCTTGAAATGATGATGCTTTCTGAATACGTAATATCTTAAAACAATGACTACTTTCAACAAATGTTAATTTACTACCTCAACATATTTCTTTTTTCACAATTTTAACATGATATGCCAAAATAATGAGTTTTTAAATAGTAAGAACCAAAGCCATTATTTTTAGATGTTAAGTAAATATTTTTTGGGAGAAATAAGTCATTATATCAAGATATAAAGTCAATATTTTGACATATTGTCGCCAGAAATAAAGAAAAAGGAACCAGGTAAAGTCTGACTTAAAGAAAGAGCTCAAACTGACAATCAAAAAGACACAATTTTCCTTTAACTTGAAATGTGGTCAACTGGCCGAGATACGTTTGGTGCCTAAAGTTGTTTTCTTTAGTTTTGCGCTGAAGCTACATAGCTAACGTACAACCAACAGAAATATATGTCACCAACAATCTTAGTCCAAAACTATAGACGAATAGAAATATAAATTTTTTTAACAATTCATTTTTTTCATAAATGTAGGACAAACATATTTCTAGAAAAGACTAATAAATAACTGATTGAAAACAATATTCACTAGCATGTATTTTTAAATGTGTCCAATGCAGCTTTAATAAAAAAATATGACTATAATTTAGTAACCCCTAAGCACCCCCCCCCCCAAAAAAAATTAAAAATAAAAATAATAAATAAATACGCATGGGATGATCCAGGCCTGATTACCATGGATACTAATTTCCCTGTATGTAGAAAAACTGAGAAAACCTGTTGACACAGAACACAGTTATAACACAAGCCAATGAGAAGATGTTTCAGCACTTGGTAGTAGCTTCAATCAGAGATATTCATGAGCTTCTTCACACAAGCTGAGTCTTGAGACTTTAGTGGAGAATTTGAGCTTGGAATCATTAGTAGCAGACATTGTGTTGAAAGTCAATCCCGAGGGTGGTCAGCAGTTTGCTATAGGTGTAGCAGAGAGGGATTAGTTTGAGTTTGACTTCACTATTTACTCACCATCTCAACATCACCCCCGAGCAGTTTATGACTTCCAGCTAAACATGATTCTCATGTAAAGGCACCCCCTGCACTCCCACTTTCTCTTTACTGCATGATGGGTATGAGTGCCATTTCCATTTTACAGGCATGAGGCCTTCAGCCTGTCACCTATAAACTGCGGAAAGCCCATGTGACGCTATTAGGCCCAAATGCTCCGCCCCGCAATGCAGTGCAAATGATTTATGGCTCTCCCTCACCGTTTCCGCATCCGCCATCCATACATGGCCTTATAATTAGACTCAGTGGCACCCCTCTCCCTGCGTGCACACACAGGACCACGTGGATTGATGTACATAATTTATTTACTTTCAGACAGATTTCAAATAAGAAGCACCAAACCACGGCATAACCTTGGCACGTTCTCCAAGTGCAGTCGCCTGGCTGTCACTTCAAATATAAGCAAGAGCGGATATGCAAATCTGTCTCGCTGTTTTTTTTTCCCTGGCACGGCCTCACCCAAGCAGCATGACCCCCCCTCCACTTTGTTTGTTGTCGGGACGCTGCTCCTGCAAGCGTAGCATTGCCAGCAATGTGCCCTCCATAATGATGCTTTTAATATTAAAGTTTACAAGCTCGTTCTAGAAGAGTGGACATGGGCACAAAGCGTAATTAAGAGTGAGCTGTGATTTAAATTTAACGTGATCCATTCAAGCAGGAATTTTAAAGTTGATCCTCAAAATATATATACACTGACTGGCCACTTCATGAAGTACCTCTTTATCCATTATATCAGCTCCACTTACCCTATAGGTAAGTGTTTTCTTTCAATGGTCAGGACCCCCACAGGACCACCCAAAGCAGGTATTATTACTCAGCACTGCAGTGGCACTGACATGGTAGTGTGTGTTGTGATGGTATGAGTGGATCAGACACAGCAGTGCTGCTGGAGGTTTTAAACACTGTGTCCACTCCCTGTCCACTCTGATAGACACACCTATCTTGTTGGCCCACCTTGTCAAGTCAGAGATGGCAGCTCATCTGCTGCTGCACAGTTTGTGTTGGTCATCCTCTAGTCCTTCATCAGTGGTCACAGGACGCTGCCCACGGGACTCTACTGCTCTGTCCTCATATGAAAGCTGGGGGTAGTTTCCTCCCTTTCACTGTTAAATAACAATTTTATTCCAACAGTTTGTTAATGAATTAAACTGTTCACTTTTTATGTAGAATTTTGAGTTTTGATGGATTCTTAATTACATGATTCACACGATGCCTCCGCAAAATTTTTTTAGAGGTTTTTCTTTGCTGTCCAAAAATATATCTTAACAATAAGATCTGTGACATATTAGGACATTGTAGTAAGAGCTCACTGTTTCTCACCATAAAAGGCAGAAAGCATGGTCTACTTTGTTAGTTTTAGCTAACAAGTTTAGTTTATTCAAATGTTTGAATTTA
This sequence comes from Pygocentrus nattereri, assembly GCF_015220715.1. NCBI lineage: Eukaryota > Metazoa > Chordata > Actinopteri > Characiformes > Serrasalmidae > Pygocentrus > Pygocentrus nattereri. Next base: position 37,529,376 of record NC_051217.1, on the reverse strand, counting down.
ACAGCAATATCAAAATGTTTTAAAAATGTAATTGATAGTTATAAGTACTATGGTAAGAATATGCAGCGAACACTGAATATGAAAAGACCATACCTTTTTGGGAATTCAGGGACATCTAAATCAAGTTTTCCACTCTTTTGTGATTGTTCTCTTGGGCAAACTCACACTTTACATGGAAATTACACTTATTTTGTTCTAATTTGTCTTTTATTTTATTGGAGTTTTCCAATTCTCTTCCCAATTTAGCCATTTCCAAATCCACCCACTAGGAAATACGAAACACCACCAATGCTTGGAAGGTGAAGGGAAGAAGTCTTGTGAAGAGCCACCACATCTTTTCAAACTGCTGCTAACCCAACGTCACTGGACAGATGAACATGCTTGCAGGAGAACACTAACCGCCAGATGTGTTACAACAGCTAACAGAGTCTTCACTGGCTAGTAGAGTGATTGGGGCAAAGGAGGGCCATCCTACCCACCCAGAGAGAGTGAGGCCAATTGTGTTCTTTTGGACTCCCGGTCATGGACAGCTGTAGCATCACTTGTTTATTTTTTTTAATTTAAGAACATTTTCAGTGTAAAGCATGTATAAATGCCTGACAAAAACATTTCTAGAAAAGACTCCTAAATAACTGATGGGAAAAATATTGATTTATATATTTTCTAAAATGTATGCAATGCAGTTTAATAAAAAAGAATATTATTCCCTTATTTAGTAAGTCTTTTTTCTGAATTTTTAACTGAAAATGAAATTTATATAACAAGTGTGGGGCATGAACTAAACAGGTCACTTTGCAAGAAATATGTTTAATAACTAACATGAGTCCATTAAAAAAATGTAAGCACACAGGCATATGCAAAATTTGGGAGCCCTCAATCAAATGTCTGTGCAAAAGTAATGGTGCACTTTATATTTCATGCTTTCCCATATGTTAAACTGCCCTGCGATGGACTGGTGACCTGTCCAGGGTGTATCCTGCCTTCTGCCCGATGACCGCTGGGATAGGCTCCAGCACGCCCCCGCGACCCTGAGGGAGAAGCGGCTTAGAAAATGTGTGTGTGTGTTTTAAACTTCACAAAAAATAGCAAATAAAATTAAGAAAATAAGTGTCACTCAACAAAAAATGGAACTGGACCACGGTTGCACATGACTGTATATCTTAAAATCCACAGCTGGAACTGTAGTTGCAGAAACACTTGAATAAATTGTTGAACTGTTTTCATGCTTGTATGAGATCTTTTTAAAACCTAACCTAAGTTCTAAGCCTATAGTAGAGCAGTCAAATGGGAGTGTGCCTTTGTTAAAGTGACCTCCTCATTTAAGGATCATTGAGGGACACATTAAACACTATGCAGTCTGCTAGCATGCACAGGGTTCAATAAGCTCTGGTATGGAGAGCATTATGTGGCCCGGTAATGAGTGGAGCGGGTGTTTCTTTGCGCCATGGGCGACACTTTTCCCTCCCACACGCTCCACCGCTACTCTGCCGAATATAGAAAGCAATATTTCGCAGCACACCAACTGGGCATCACGCAAATATGTGTGGACATCCCGTCAATAAGTGGCTGAAAGATTGATGAAATATGATGGCCGGGAGCAGAGCGTGAACCTTGGTGTGGGGGCGTTGATACACAGCCTATTTTTGGGCGAGTTTCTGGTTTTATTTATTTGATTTTTTCACCTCGGAGCGAGCTGGGCATGAAGGCGCGTGTCACGGTGGCCTGGTAAATTAGAGGCAACAGCTGCAATGCAATGTCCCGTCTCTCCATGTCTGGATGAATGCATTGGAGTTGTTGCAGTGGAAAGATCTCTTGAGCAGAAGTTACCGAATGGGGCCTCTATGCAGGCCTCCCCACCTAGCAGGCATATTGGTTAAGATGTGAAGTTTGCACAGGATACATTTGTATTACTGTGCCAATGAGCTCAGTTTCACCATAGTACCTTTTACTAAAGGCACAATTTCAGTGTCAAAATCAGTAACGGAATCACCAAAATGATTTTCACAAAACTTCGCAAAGTTCTCAACCTGATTCCCTGCTTAAATATTAGTAGAGGATGAACATCAGGTGAAAGGAGTTCAATAATCAGGCGACTGAGAGTGCTGATAGGTGCGTGGGGAAACCATGTGATCAGTCTGTGAATCCTGGGGGTTGGAGTTTTCAAAGAAGGAGTTCCCTAGCACGTGATCGAGCACGTGGTCTCCCCTAGCACTCTGGGAGATGAAGTCCAGCTCCTTCGCTGAATGCATGACACAGGTATTATGAGTTGTTGACATAAGACATTATAAATAGTGTTCACAATGTTATAAGAGCTTTTAAGTTGTATTTGCTAGCTGTAAGTAAAGTGAAGCATATTGTACAAAACTCCAATATCATGAATAGAATTATAAAGTATTCTAAAATATGTACTGAAAGATTTACATACCAAATAAAGCACATTGCTAGCTAAAAAAGTCAGTTTTTAAACTAGTGGTAGCATGAGTAGTATTTTACCCACTGTGGGAATGTTAATGTACACCACCGTTAGCCTGGCACTAACATAGCATTGCACTTCCAACAGAGTGCTAGCAGAAATCGACATGTGTGTAGTGACATTATAAGGTTTCTAGTGGTTAATGTAAGAACCAGTGAGGGAACAGTTTACAATAATAGTGCTCTACTAACACGCCTCTAACTTTCTATGCCTTTGCCCCACAGTAACGTCATGCTCAATGTGATGTCAGAGGAGTTTTCATGGGAGGGGCTTGACTGGTACTTGGTTTGCAGTAATGATTGTAGTAATATGTCAGTAAAATGAAGTAATATTTCATTTTATTAAAATGTAGTAATATTTCTGGGCTGGAAAACTTATTTGGGGCATGTTCAGGATGTAAGCCCCTAGGGCCCAGCTTTAACTTTGCCCATGGTGTGAAATAAAATATTGTAAATGCTATAGAATAAAAAATTTGTCTAACTTGCAAGATGGGACTGACTTCTTTGGCACTGGCAATATAACATGGCATAAACATTACTCATGGATCATGTAAACAGTTCATAATGCATAATAAATTAAAAAATGGCTATAAAGTGCAATTCATTGCTATAAATATTTAGAGCCATGTTTATTATACCTTATGGAATGAAGACATTTTGGTAGAACTTCCACATAAGGTGACATGATACAAACTCATCATGGCAACTTACATAAACCAACATAAATGTTTATGTTGGTTTATGTCAGCTGCCATGGTGAGCTTAAAATAGAAATAAATTGGGTGGACCATCTAGAACATTCTTGTAAAACATGATATATAATAACTGCCTTACAGTAAAGTGTTAACAATATTTCGAGCAACTATGATGAAGATCAAACTGGATGACCGAGCATTGGCCAGCATGGCTCTACACAAGAGCTGTAGAGCGTGGTGCTTGACTGTAAACATTATTGGATTTGACATCTTGGAGAGAGTGAATGGCATTACATTGTGTTCTGTTCTGGATCTGACATCTTGGACAGAGCCGGTAGCGTTTCTCTCTGTTCTGTTGCAGATTGAAGTTACCTTGATTCCTGACTTGATTCACAGAAGACAGCAAGTGGAAACTACAAATAATCTGTCTTAGATTACATTTCATTTTCCAAGTGTTTTCAGATACAACATATCAACAGAAGCCATACCACCCTCCACCCTTTATTTTTATTACTTTTGTTGATATTCAGATATTCAGAAGGTCGCATCTCAAGATCTAAGTAGAGAATTGAAGTTTAGCTTTGTTATTGCATTGTTCAAAGGAAAACCCTTAAGTCTGAAAGACAGAACTGAAGTACTACATGGCTGGTTAGTCAGTTGATTATAAAACAAGCATGTTGTCTAGCTACCCCAGCTAATCCAGCTAAAGTTTTAGCCAGTTAAAAAGGGATGTGATCTGTTTTTCGCCGTTTTCCAAAATGCCGACTTTACAGGAGAAGGAAAAAAACCTTCCTTACTTTTAATGTAAGTCAATGGAAACAGACATCTTTCCAAGTAAATATTGGCCCTTTCTTTTCATGCATTCATCATGAAATTTACCCACAATGTAAAGGAAAACAGGCAATTTTAAACTATGTCAAAAACTGAAAAATGACAAAAATGGAGATACAAGGTTTTATTCTGACAGCAGCGATATGATGTGTTTTAGATGCTGGTACGCAGGTCATCCAGCATGAACATGCTGGGTGACTAGCTAAACCACCACCAGACCAGCATAAGCAAGCTTAGACTAGCATTCAGTAGAGGTGTGAGTCCAATCCCCATCTCTGTTGACCACTATTCAACTCCTTCTGGCATTGTCTTACCTTAACGGAACCTTTGACTGCTATCTTTTAATCTTATGGATACATTTTCCAAGTAGACAACGAAACACTATTGTATGTTGCTACTAAAGTTTGCAAATGTAAAGATAGTATTGCAGTTTAAGCAGCTGTGTTAGCAGCCCAATAACCCTACTGCATGTTCTTTTAAATCCAGTACCCCACATATTTGCTGCAACCAATTACCATTACTGATGCTCCCATTTCTGCTGTAATCCCTGGGATGTTTGCTTATGGGCCCTTTATGTGGCTGTGCTGTTCTTTATATCACTCCTGTCCACTTTGCTCAAGCTTGGCAATATTAATCAACTAATGAAACATCCCATTTTACAATGTAATTAATATGCCTTAATGGTACCAGTATTACTGATACCTGTGTTATTTTTATAGCCACTGCAATAGTGTTTAAATGTCTATAACAATGTCAGTGTAGTCAGCACTCAGGAAACCAATGTTGCAGTGTTGCTGAAAAAAACAAAGAAAAGCTTGGTCCAATTTGACTCTAATGGCTGTGGCGATATTGACTGGAAAAAAAAGCCTTCAGTCACAGTACAGACCACCCTCAAAAAGGTCTTGATAGTAGAAAAGAAAGAGAACAGATGACATTCTGTAGCTGGCATGCTTAAGGACAAATGACCAACTCTAATTAGTTGCCTGTATTACTCACAAATATGCTAATGTTAGCTGATTTCACCACAAGCATTCTGTGCAACGATTGCCTCGTTATAAGTAATTATAAGTAATTAAAGTGGAAAATCCAACAAAAGTGGATCTTTCTGGGCACTGCAGTAACACTGACATGGTGGTGGTATGAGTGGATCAGACACAGCAGTGCTGCTGGAGTTTTTAAACACGGTGTCCACTCCCTGTCCACTCTATTAGACACTCCTACCTTGTCAGTCCACCTTGTAGATGTAAAGTCAGAGACGACAGCTCATCTGCTGCTGCACAGTTTGTGTTGGTCATCCTCTATTTGAAGGTTAGCTCTGCAATCTTTGGCAGATATGAGTCCACTAGTCAGTTCAATTATTCCATAAAGGCTCCGCCTGCAATTAATATACTCACTGAGTGTTACAAAGAAGATTGAGGCTTCTTTGACCTTGCTTTGCACCCATCCATAAAATGCTGGGCTACACAAATCGCTTCCGCAGGCAATTACATGGCTAAATGCAGGCATCTATTGCATGTTCGTCTGTGGCATCACAGCCTTGTAAGGCCTAAGCGCTCAGCTCAAGGATCATCAAACACCCCTCTGATGTGTCATATTTCAGATGTTTATGACTAAGATGTTATATATAGTACGAAGAGATATGACGCGTCTTTGCTGCAGTACATGAAATCCAAAGTGCAGATGGCGGGGGAATTTTAAAGCGATGCATGTAAATATATAATGAAACAGATGTCTGTGCTACTGTGGATCTTGCAACATGGGTTGTGCCCATGCTAATGCTGGCAATACCTCATGCCTCACGCAAGTTAACAGTAGTGAATTATCAGGTCCTTCGCAAGTTAAGTGGACGTCTTTTGGGCTGTGGATCCAAACAAGGACACGAGATAATGCGAGGTTTTCCTGCTCTGAGCCGTGGCCACTTATTGATTTCCAATCCAGGCTGTCTCTGCTCTAATTTTATCCCGAAAGGTCAGCAGACCAAGTCGTGTGGTGGTGGTGCTTTTGGAGGAACAAATTGAGTTTAATCGCTGGTGACGATTTGGGTCAGGTTCATGTTAATTCCATGAGATTAAATTCACTGATGGGACAAATTGCTCGGTTGGCCAAATAGTGTCTAATTTTCTCCGCTAGCACCCAGGCATTAGCATTCTGATCATGCCTGCGGAGAATCGATGCAAAGCTTGCGGCTCAAATGTCTCCCTGACTTCCTGAGACAAATACTAGCTCTATTGAAACTCTGTACTACCTCTGTAGAGCTCTCTCTCTTTCCCTCCCTCCCTTTTCTTGGTGCTAAGGCTCGTATGAAGATCGCGTTTTTGACAGCAGCCATTGTCTCGTTTGATTTATCCATGGCTTCAAACGGAGCGAGAGTGCGTGCTGGGATCTGGGGGCTGCTGGAGATCAGAGATTAGAAAGCACTGATCTCGCAATCTCTTCATTAATTATTCCTGCAAGCCTGCAGCTACCGCAGTCGTCCTGGTCCCAGCAAAGCAAAGCAACACATCGCATATAGGCCTCGTTTGGAGAGAGATAACTCTCAGCACACGGTCAATCAAGGGGAGTTAGGGAGAACCAAAGGGAGAGAGATATTTGTAAGGTTAAGCCTCTGATTCATGATAAGACTACGTGAGCTACATTCCAGGACAAAAGTCAGAGATATTTTGGTAACACTTTCTATGAATGCCATGTTTGTAAGGATCTATAAACACATTTATAACATGATAGAATGCATTCATAAGGCACACTTTATAGCCATGTTTATTATATATTATGTTAATATAATGCATTATAAGTAGTGCTAATACCATTTTATACTGTCAGTGCCAAAGAAGTCAGTCCCAGCTTAGAGAGCATAAAGTAAAAGACAAATTCAAATTTTATTTACACCCTGAGATTTCTAGTGTTTTATTTGAGCGCAAAGTCACTATGGAGTGAACGCCTGGAGAGGGAGAGGTGAGATAGTAAAGTACTGTCATTGTAATTTGTTATCTCACTGGTTCTAACCTCAAGCACTAGAACCCTTCACTCTGTAACACTACACTACAGTACAGTAATGCTAATTTCTGCTTGCTTTCTATTGGATATGCAGTGTTAAGTTAGTGCCAGACTAACGATGGTGTACATTAACAGTGGGGTACATTGACTTTCCCTCATTGGGTAAAACACTGATGGCAGCACTAGTTTAAACTCTGACATTTGAAGCCTGTAATGTGTTTTATTGTGTGGGTTTTAGTGTTTCAGTAAATAATTCAACTTGAAGCCTCACTCTTAACACTGGAGGAGGCTTTAGTACAGTACGCTTCACTTTACTTAGAGTGGACATAAAACTTATGAGCTCTTGTAATGTGTTATGAACAGTACTTGTAATGCATTATGTCAACATTTCATTATGCATAATAAGCATGGCTATAACATGTAATGCATTTTAATAAATATTTAGAGCCATGGTTATGATGTCTTATGAATGCATTATAATATGTTACGCATGTGTTTATAGATGCTTACAAACATGACTTTCATAGAAAGTGTTACCATACTTTCCAGACAAAATGGCCATAAAGGACAATATGAATCAATATGAATATTAATATGAAGAAGTATTTAAGCTTGGAAAGAACCATTTAAACATGGTTCTTTGAGTGTTCATAGTTCTATATAGAAACATTGTCTTTACTAACTATGTCCAGTTGTGGAGACTTCTGTGTAATTTTCTGTTAAATATTTTTCCTTCTGAAAAAGCAATAACTTGTACTTAATAACTAATAACTGTTTTGATTAGACATTGAAAAAGAGGGATCTATGACTTTTACAGTACCATATGAGTGATCATATTATCCATGTAATGATTTTACCATGTCATTACATCCCTCCTGAGATGAAGTATGGACTGGAAGGGGTCAGAGGAAGTGATGAAGTGCTGAGGTGGTAATGGTCACCATGCCACAACACAACTGTGTGTAAATATTTCAGAGTATTGCAAGCATGATGCAACTGTTGGCTGTGGGGTCACTCTTGACTACTCACCCTGGCTGTAATTGGGCTTCCAGTCAGAATGTGATTTCATCATACTGTTGAACTAACAAGGGCATGAATCAACAGGGCTACAGTGTACTCTTATATAAACTATGTGGACAGTGCAGACACACATTCTTGCATTCAAACTTACCTTTAGTTTGGACATGATTTACTTTTCCACTACCATGCCTCCCAGTCCTTTCTTTACTGCAAATACATATCTTTCATATAATGAAAATTAACTGTTCTTTCAGAATGCCAATATGTGCTATAATGATGAATCACGGTGGGTTCATGCCGGTTTCCTCACTTTCATTAAAGCCCAAAAAAAAGCCAACTCCTAACAGTTCCCACTTGTGGACTTGTCTTCAGCCTGCCAAATGTGATTGAGTGAGTGGAATGCGATAGTGGTTGCAAGCTAGGTCCTTGAAATGCTTCACATATATAAAAATACATACATTAATTGATTATATATATATATATATATATATATATAAACTCACAGCCATATGTTGTTAGCTTTGCAGGCACAAACCTGTACTCACAGCCATATGTTGTTAGCTTTGCAGGCACTGAAATCTGTAGTTCATCCAGCAAAGAAAAACACATTACTTGTAGACCACGCTCCATATTGCGCAGTAAACAACATACACTTGCTTTAAGAAAGTAATATAGCAATGTAATATATAATACATACAAAACATAATTTTAAAAGACCACCCAACATGCACTGAATATATAAAAAAAAATACTTCTTTACAGTGTGTCATGCCTCCATTGAACATCCTTCAAAACTCCATCTCCCAGCATACTTTTCATGCGATCGTGTGATTGCTCCGACACAACCGGAGTCAAGTTCGGACTCCAGTTCCCAGAAGTCTACAGGAGATCGTGACTACTGACCATGACTCGAGCTCCTATCAACACTCTCAATCATCCATCCATCCATCCATCCAGCCATCCTCCACTGCTTATCCGAGTCCGGGTCGTGGGGGCAGCAGCCAAAGTAAAGAGGCCCAGGCCTCTCTCTCCTCCGCCACCTCCTCCAGCTCTTGCCGAGGCGTTCCCAAGACAGTCGAGAGATATAATGGGTCTTCCCCAGGGTCTCCTGCACATCGGACATGTCTGGAACACCTCCCAAGGGAGTCGTCCAGAGGCCATCCTTACCAGATGCCCGAACCACCTCAACTGGCTTCTCTCAACATGGAAGAGCAGTGGCTCTAATCAGAGCCTCTCCCAAATTGCCGAGCTTCTCACCCTATCTCTAAGGAGAGCCCGGCAACCCTGTGGAGAAAGCTCATTTTGGCCGCTTGTATCCGCGATCTCGTTCTTTCGGTCACTACCCAAAGCTCATGACCATAGGTGAGAGTCGGAATGCAGATTGACTGATAAATTGACAGCTTCGCCTTCTGGCTCAGCTCTCTCTTCACTCTTTAGGGTCAGCATTACTGCAGACGCCGCACCAATCCGCCTGTCAACCTCTCGCTCCATCCTTCCTTCACTCGTGAACAAAATCCCAAGATATTTAAACTCCTCCACTTGGGGCAAGAATTCCCTCCCTACCTGGACAGAGCATTCCATCCTTTTCCGACTTTAGAGTAGAGAAGAAGTATTGTATCTCCGATCTTACTAAGCGTTTTGTTATAACTGTCATTCCATGTATTTTGACCATTGTTTGGATTCTCTGTTTTTCGTCTTTTTGTCTTGCCCTCTGGATACCGTTGCCTGAGTTTTCTGACCTGTGTTTTGACCCTTGGACTGTTTACCGTTTTCGATTTTGCTCACTCCCTGATTCGAGATTAAAACTCTCATCTTAAGATCTGCTCGTGTCTGATTTCTGCTGCAATACTACCCAGTGTAACTGTTGCTTTGTTGTTGCTTTATGTCATGCTGTTTTGGTTTAGTTTTGTATGATGAGTTTCTAGTATGATGGTGTCTCATATGACCCCCTAGCACTAATAAACCCCCTTAAACAAGAGCTATAAGCTTTATTATACTTACCATCCCATGAACCGATGTCACACAGATGCATTGTGTATGTCATACACAATACCTACATCTATTTCCATGCTCTTGTATTGCATATACACCTGTTTACCTATTCACGCATGCCATGCTTTCATAAATAACTGCAGCAGTTTACTTGAGGAGAGGGCCAAGACCTTGCCAGCTCATTGCATTAAGCATGATTGATCCCAATACTCTTCCTGCGGCATCTAGAAAGAATCCCTACATGCCCAGGACAGCATCTAAAAAGCATCTGAATAGCCCTCTGTCGCCTTTAGAAAGGGAGGTCCACTCAGGCCATTAAGCCCAAGTTCAGCTCAGATCAATTCGGCCGGCAGGAAGCCACACGGACAGCCATGCCACCGCTGGCCAAGCGGCTAGCTTAATTAAACTTTCATTCCACAAATATCCTTGCACATTTAATGATCTCATTCCGCATGAATTATAGATATGAACGAATGAACAGAGGAGTAGATTGAGCTAAAATAAGGAGAGTGGGAGGGAAGGAGGAACGGAGACCGTAGGGTCGAAGGGTTGAATGAAGACTGCGGCCACCAGCAAGAGGCCCACAGGGAGGACGGACGTGGTGGACAGAAAGCGGGTGACGTTGCACTCCAGGCTGGTGGCCTAGATCTAGGGTTCTCCACGGTCTCTCGGTTTCCTTAACGCTTACTCGCACCCATTTCGCCCTAAGCAGTGGGCTTAACCTCAGCCCACATCGACTTCTTCTCTTCAGTGAAAGCGATGGCTTGCTCAAAAATCTAATTTGGGCAATTTTCCTCTTACTCCTAATGTGGTTGATCAACAAAGACAAGTTTGTTGTCTGTAAATTTGATGGTTAATCAAGTCACCACTTCAGAATGTCACTGGTTTCGAAAGGAGTTTCCACTGGGTGCATGGTGCTTACCAGTTAGCATTAGCAATGGCAATTAGCCAAAGAAGGTGTTAGTGCTCTGAGAGGAAGAGACTGGCCACCCCAGAGTCCAGACCTCAACATCACAGATTGTGGGAATTCATTGGATGGTGAGAAGCAGAAAATGTGACCAGCTTCTAACACTGAACTTTGGATCAGTGTTACAATCTTGCAGATTTCTGAAAGCAAGTCTCCTGAAAAACATGGAAGCTGGAATAAAGGCAAAGAGCGGCCTCAATACTGAAAACATGGGTAACATGTTTTGTTTTGTGCTACTGAAAAATGAAGACCTTTTGAATTTCTGTTTTAACTAATGTGAAGGTCGGCCTTTGAATTCTGCAAAATTCGCACAGCAGGTGTTCTGTGGAATCTACACTCACCTTGCTAGTAAAAGGATGGACCCCCTTTTGCCTTCAGAACTGCCTTAATTCTTTGTGGCAGACTTTCAACAAGGTGTTGGAAACATTCCTCAGAGATTTTGGTTGGTTATTTGAGTTACTGTTGCCTTTCTATCATCTGGAACCAGTCTGCCCATTCTCCTCTGACCTCTCACATAAACAAGGCATTTTCGTCCACACAACTGCCGCTCACTGGATATTTTCTCTTTTTCAGACCGTTCTCTGTAAACCCTAGAGATGGTTATGTGTGAAAATCCCAGTAGATCAGCAGTTTCTGAAATACTCAGACCAGACCGTCTGGCACCAACAACCACACCACGTGTCCCTTAAATCCCACTTCAGCAAGTGGTCTTGCCCACCTCTACATGCCTAAATGCATTAAGTTGCAGCCATGTGATTGGCTGATTAGCTATTTGGGTTAACAAGCAATTGAACAGGTGTACCAAATAAAGTGGCCGGTGAGTGTAATAATATATCCTTATTTGGCCAGTGACATGTAAAAAAAGCTAAATGGGTTGTAAAATTTAGCATAAACATTCAGGTTAGCGTAAGATGCTAGCAGGCGGAGTGACATGCCTTGAGAGCATCAGCTTGTTTGAGGCGCAACAATAGCAAGTCAACAAGCAAATTACATTGACATTTTCATATTACAGTGTCTTAGTTATGCCTCTAAAACAAGGAACTGTCTGCAGGTGCTAAAGCTAATGTGCTAATCATGTTAAGCGCAATGCTTGACTTTTCGGGCCCATTGGGTGGGCACACATTTCAATCTAAAATTCAATATGCTTGAGTGTTTTCTTAATGATAATGTTCCGTCTGGATCGGATCTCTTGGTGCTTTTCTCTGAGCCATTTAGAGTTAGTTCAGCCAAGCAGAAACACCTTCCATATGAGGGACGTCTGTTAATTGAAGCCTCCATTTGTGGTCCCTGGATATGCCTACGGTGCCATCAATTCATTCCAGGCAATGTAAAGTCAACATTTTGACCTTGTGTTCAGATCTGAGCGAGCTTAAAAATGTGAATTGAAGTTACATAGCAAATCAATAAAGCAAAGTGGATGCCATTATGTAGACGGGTCATGACACATAAATTAAATACAGTGAGGTTAATGAAGTCAATAAAGTCTTATTATGCTATCAGGCACTTGTATGAGTCCAGTGCTTTAATTTCAGCCAGTTAAAGGCATGTGTGATGAGGTCATCCTGAGTGTAATTAGCTTCTCCTTTCATAGCAGTTTCCATCTAAGTCGTGACTAGCTAAGAGCAAACGCGACGCAATCCCCCCCTGACGAGTAGCGCTTGTGTCTGCATGACCGGCCTGCCTGCTCCAGCCCATGAAATCGGCCTTTAATATTTCATCAGGGAGGCGGCCTACAATTGCAGATCGGGCAGAGTCGGAGGACTGTCCTTCTTTCGCTCTCTTTCTTCCCTTTCTTTTGTCTCTTTTGGTAGAATGCATGCTGTGGACTTTCTTCAGCTCCGAGACGCTACAAATTCCTGCTGATCTTGGACTATGCTGAGAAATTCTGAGGACCAACACTGCCATCTTCTGTCCGAATATTTACCCAACAGTCATCGGTACCCAAGGCTTCTACACAAGTGGAAGCAGTATGGTTGATGCAAGAGTGGTAGATTTACCTCCAAAACAAGGTTTGTTCAGCTGCGGTCAGTTAACTTTCCATCAATGTCCTGTGAATAGAGTCCAGTTCTACAAGTGTCAACAAAAAAGGATGTTTCAGTTCAACCTTACAGATCCTGTTTGTGTCATTCACTCTAAAAGGTCACTAAAAGACAGAGGTCTTCTTAGGGGTGGACAGGTGGGAATTACAAGGCAAACGCCTGAATAAATGAGACTTTAAACATGTTATAGGTCTTAATATTATCATCATCATCATCATCATCATCATCTTTATTTGTAATGGGACAGGGACTCACCCACCATCTCATTTACATTAGGGCCCTAGGACAAGCAATAACATGAAAAATATACAATAAAATATGAAGTAAAAAGCACTAACCCTGACTGAAGTACAATTTCGCATCAACAAAGAAAACTTAGTATCAAATAAATAACAAGAATGTGCATATAGAAAAATACATTTACAACCAGCCATTCAAAAATTTTTGTGTTTCTTGTTCATTCAGAAGGTAGGAAATGCAGATGTAATGCATAGTGATAACTGTCAATACAGCCTTTTAAAGCTAGTACAATACCTATTTTAGCTATTAGTTGTCAGCTTTCCTAAGTGGCTTAATGCAGTGCCACATTAATGTTAACAAGCCTGAAATCTGGGGGCAGTCGTGGGCTGGTGGATAGGGAATCAGCCCTGTAACCGGAAGGTTGCCAGTTCGATCCCCTTGGCTGACCGTCCATGACTGAAGTGTCCTTGAGCAAGGCACCTAACCCCCAATTGCTCCCTGGGTGCCGTGGATAGGGCTGCCCACTGCTCCGGGCAAGTGTGCTCACTGGCCCCTAGTGTGTGTGCTCACTAGCGTGCATGTATGTGGGTGTTTCACTGCATGGATGGGTTAAATGCAGAGGTCTAATTTCACAGTGTGACAAAGCACTTGTTTGCCATGTGGCGAGGCAGATCTCACTGCACCACAAACTATCATTCACTGACATTAAAAAGAAAGAAGATGTGGGGAAGAAAAATTTGCAAGTTGGTCTTGCACCATAGACTCGAGATTCCCAAAAACTCAGCTCGGACTCGCACCTGAGACTCAAGACTTGCACTAGAGACTTCAGACTCGGACTGGAACCTCAGAGACACGAGACTCGACTGTGATTTGCACCTCAGAGATATGAAGCTCTCCAGAGACACGAAACTCAGCGTAGACTAGCACCACAGACTCATATCACAAAATCAAGACTTGATTTGGACTTTAAACTTGACACGTGAGTCAGACTTGCACCAACAGACACCATACCCGAATCCAACTAGAGACTCCAGAGACTCATGACTCGAACTTGCAAAAGACATTCAAGACTTCCAATGCAACTTGGATTAGCATCACAGACTCAAGACTCAACTCCCACTAGTTCCAGAGACACAGTTCCCCGGTTGTGGGATCAAAAAAGTATCACTTACTTACTTACTTACAAGACTCAATTCGGACTAGCAACAGAGAGTCAAGACTCAACTCCAACTGACTCCAAAGATGCGGATAAGCACTGCAGACTCAACCTCCAAAGACCGAAGACTCTGACCCGCACCAGAGACTCCAGACTCGACTTCAACTAGCTCCAGAGACTCATGACTCAAACTTGCACCAGACACTCAAGACTTGCAATGCGAATTGGACAGACTCAAGACTCTATTCTCTTCAGTTCCAGAGACAGAAGACTCCTTGCGGACTAGCACTGGAGAGTCAAGACTAGACTCCAACTAACTCCAAAGACTTGGATAAGCACTGCAGACTCAACCTCCAAAGCCTCAAGACTCTGACCCGTACTAGAGACTTCAGACTCGACTCCAACTAACTCCGAAGATTCAAGACTTGGACTCGCACCAGAAACTCAAGACTTTGCTTAGACAATCACCAGAGACTTGAGACTCAAATCCAACTACTTCCACAGACCATCAAGACTTGATGCTCAAATCAGACTCGCACCAGAGACCCAAAATGTGACTCAGACTTGCATCACTGAGACCTGGAAACTGAAAACTGTATTAATTTTACAGGCTGGTAGAATCTGATCATAGATTATGAGTAGATCAATGGCTTTGTCAAACCAACAGCCAGTTTCCTGAAAAAGTTGGAGATCCACAGTGACCGTGTTCCAAGCGCAATTTTTGAGGTAAAACTGAACAAATCACACAGAAAGTCACCTTTTAAAGCGAGGTGTAAATGTGTGAGAGGTGAGTGATGACCATGCAATCGCTGCTACAAAGATACGGATATTTATGCGAGACTGCGAGAGGGTCTGACATTCAATCACAGTAAAACGGTGCTACCCATAAATACGCAAAAGTCATTTTTGAAGATTACTTCGCTCCTTCCTCACTTTCCACATCCGCTCTCCTTTTCCACGTCATTTGTCCTGAGGAAATCCAGCTTCCTCAAAGCTGCCCAACGACGGCACAAACCGAATGTGGCAAAGAAAGGACTGATGAGAACGAAACCGGTGGGAAGACAAATACGCATGTGCTCATTTTGACACCGAGGGTTTCACAGGTGCTGTTTTATGCCTTTCGAAGCGAGCCCCGATTCGCAGCCGCCAACTGGAAATACCTCATTGCCGTTTGGATCCAGAATGATCAAAGTGACCTCAATACATCACTGGTGTTTATGACTGTGCACACATGACTGGCTCCCGACACGGTCATGAAATAATGGCACCTGGTTGGGACTGCAGGTCCCAATTTCATCAGCTCTCGATGAGTCACTGAAATACCGTTTGGTAGGAAAAAATGTGCATTAATCATGCAGCATAATAACAAGAGAGGTGGGCAAATTCTTCAGAACCCCAGGACTATTGAGCAACATTAGAACCCCAGTCCAGCAAGTGTTTCAGTTTAATGTGAAACAGCTTTTTTCTCTCCCTACTCAGCACCCAAAGCAGGACCACCACCTTAAATAACACATTGCTCTTTAACATTGGAACCATTCGCATAGGAGTCCCTGAAGCGTGGCTGAAAAATCATTAGATTTTTAAATTAACCTTATTAACACGAGAGCCAAGGTCCAATAGGCGATCTGATTAGTAAGCCAGTCATGTCCACGTTTCGTCTCTAGGCCTGTTCGCCTGCGATGCTGGAGTAAAAGATGCTGCAATCAGCGATTTGATCTCACCGGGGTGTCATCAGCATATCAGCAGGCCAGGTTTTTAAGGTGGAAACAAAGAGCACCTAAAGACTAGTGTGTTGTTGCTACACAAAATCCCCAACAGCATGATGAAAGAAATGACTGCAGAAAATATTCACTCCCTGGTTCCAATCTGCCTGTGAAAGGACAGATTAGGCGCGCTTTTATAAAACAGCGACAAACGGCGCCGCTATGAGGCCAAATTGAGGATTGCAGGGGGCCAAAAATGAAACAAAAGCCAGTTCAGCACAACAGTGACTATCGACGTATGGTTTGACTTCTTTTACGGCAGTAGTCATCAGATATAGGCCGCGTCCCAATATGCGCACTCGGGACCTACCTAGAACGCCTAGTGTGGCCGGTTTTTAAATACAGTAGAATTGAGCGCACTAGAACACGGATTATATCTGTAGAATTGTGTTGTAACTAATTAAATTGGGACTAAACACGCGGGCTAGTATTTTTAATAGATGTTAATACCATCATCCTTGACTAGATCATGGATTCTTATACAAATATAAAAAAAAACCCTTTTATTTATTTTTGATATTGCGTATGATTTATCAGTTCATTTTTGGAGTTTCTCTTTCACGATTATTGTTATTATAAAGGCTTAATTGTAAATAATATGGGTTAAATCGTTTATATTGCTTACGTTTGGTGTTTATCCACTCTGAAGTAGTGGTTATGGTTTACTTTTTTATTTTATTTTTTTATTAATTACTGTCTTTTTTATTAATTACTGTCTTTTATATAGTCTCATTTCATTAAAAAATGAAATGCTCAGCCTAAATTCTGTGCTTCCTAGTTACGACACATGCACGCACACTACGCACTACCTAGGCGTTCTACTAGGATACAAGTCCGCATATTGGGACGCCCCCACAAACATTGCTAACACTGGGACGTGGATAGCAAACGTTAGCTGGTATTTTTCGGCCTGTGAACCTCACCAAAATGGGAATAGCCGACGAAGCGGACCGGACTCTTTTTGTCGGCAACTTGGACCCTCAAGTAACAGAAGAGCTTTTGTTCGAGCTGTTTTTACAGGTAGGATACCGGGCAGTGCTTATTAGCCTCGTAGCTAATTGACTAGCCAGGTGCTGTAACTAACGAGAAAGAGACGGGAGCTCGTTAGCCAGCTAGCTAGCATCCGTGGGACGGTACAGTGTTACCGTGGCGCGCAAATAAACACGACTAAATGAAATGTGTACAGGATAAAATCTGTTTGTGGGAAGTTTAGTTTTTTAGCGCGTTGGGACCACCGTCCACTAGTTCTTACCGTCTGTGCTCATCTAGCTAGCTTAGCTAAGCTAAGCTGAAGCTATCCTGGACGCTTGTAGTTACAACGAAAGAAGCTGGTCAGCTGCTGAACTACTCGCCAGCGTCTTTATTCCAATTTTCCCGTTCCACCTTAAGTGGTGATGCAGGTACGTTCTCGCGAGGCGTCAGAATGTAAGACCGCCGCACCTTTTAAGGGGGAGCGGGACAATTCGGGACACGTTGGCGCAATAAGAATATCCAACCAGTGGTTGAGTCTAGTCAGCTGTCCTTTCTGATTCTATTAAGGCATAAATACAGACTTTTGTAGGTCAGTGGAGTAAATTATTTAGGGATTCCCACGCCGTTTTGCGTGTTTCAGTAATTTCCCCACGTTTCGAGACACACGACCGCTCGGGAGTTTGAGCCCTTAAGGAGGAGAAACTTGATGGGGTTAAAGGGGAATTTTTCAGAATGCGTTTGATCGAGAGAGAGACAGACAGACAGAGGCAAGGTGTACAGAGTCATTCAGAGCAGTTTTGAGGGAACTGTGCTGTTCTGAAGAACCTTACCGAGTCAGAATTGTTTACAGCGGTGGTGATGGGAACCAGACGTCTGGAGCGATCATGTTATGGCTTTAGAAGCTCTTAAGGAAAGGGTTTTGAACTCATGCAGGCTTACAGTGTAATGAGATATATAAGTGTCGGAAAAACGCATTCAGAGTACAGAAATGAAGTAACTGTAGTCCAAGTCACATTTTGTGTTCAGTGTTCAGAAAATACTTCATATTTTTCACATTTTAAGGCACATGCTTTTAGAATACACACCGGCTATCAGCGTAACTATTTTCCGTAAACTCAAAAATGCTTCTTTACAAGCACTGAAGTTCCTCCTAAAGCCTGAGTAGACTGATAAATCACGGTGATGAGCCAGTTATTAACCTGAGCATTAGTGAACTTCTTTGAGGGATCACTGAACTGAGTAGGACGTGTCCAAGACATGTTCTTGAATGATACGCACAGCCTTGGTATTGTACTGGACTTCAAGTGATGGTGCTTTTCCACTGTACGATACCATTGTGAAGCCCAGTCCCACATACCCGCACTGATTTTACTTCCCAAGGACCCTCGGCCAGAGTTAGCAAGTAACACGCTACGGCGTGTCACTGTTTTAACTAAGTTGTGCGTTTGCTTTGTTGTGTTGGTTTTTACAAAAACACGTCTATCTGTGCTTTTAGCTGTTCCTCCCGTAGTTGTTGACTCATAAATCAATCATGATATATTTAATTTGTCTAGTAACACTGCGAATACCATGACCAGAAACCAGGGGAAGTGAGATCAGGACCGGTATGTGACATTTGGCACCACACTGGCTTGACTTTACTCACCTAGCCAAATCTGATACTTGGTCCAAGGTACTGTCTTTGGTACCACCTCTGCTGAGGTTTTAAGCAAGCTGAGCCAATACCAAAAGGTGATGTAAAAACAATGTAAATGTTCATTCAAACGTACAACGGTGGTTTTAAGGTCCAACTGTGCACCTTAAATAAGTTTTTCCTGAAGCCTGGAGGCGAGACGGGGTGTGTGAAGTCATAACAACTTGGAAAATATCATTTCAGTGGATTATAGTACAGTTATGTTCCCTGACTAAAGGTACCTTTAAAGATGTACCTTTTGAGCATCCCACCCCAATGACATGAGGGGTACCGCCCCAGTGACAGTACCCTTTTTTCTGAGAGTGTAGTGGAAAGAATTACGTTTTTAAGAGTTTTTAAACAGTGTCCACTCACTGTCCGCTCTATTAGACACTCCTACCTTGTCAGTTCACCTCGTAGATGTAAAGTCAGAGACGACAGCTCATCTCCTGCTGCACAGTTTGTGTTGGTCATCCTCTAGTCCTTCATTAGTGGTCCTGACCACTGAAGAACAGGGTAAAAGGGGGCTAACAAAGTATCAGAGAATCAGATGGACCACAGTCTGTAACTGTAGAACTACAAAGTGCAGCTATACAGTAAGTGGAGCTGATAAAGTGGACAATGAGTGTAGAAACAAGGAGGTGGTCAGAATGTTATGCCTGATCTAGGGGTATTTATTCACTTTAACAAAGACAATTTTTACATTGTAACTGTAAGTACGAGGTTTGTCTTATAGTGTTTGTGTTGGTCCTTGTCGTGTTCTTGAAATACTTCTTTCTTTTTTTAATGTTTTGTTGTAGGCTGGGCCTTTGCTCAAAGTCAAAATCCCAAAGGACAACGATGGAAGGTCAAAACAGTTTGCCTTTGTGAACTTCAAACATGAAGTCTCCGTCCCGTACAGCATGAACCTGCTCAATGGAATCCGGCTTTTTGGAAGGCAGCTCAACTTGCAGTACAGAGCAGGTTAACTCTTTTCGTGGTTCTGCATTCTCAAGAATGTTGTTGCTATGCGATTAAACAGACACCCTAATGAATTGTATGAATCCTGTGGGTATGTGACAGGTAGCAGTCATATTAATCAAGAGGGTAAGAGCCCGGCAAACTCACAGAACCCCAGTACAGCAAACACACCCAGTCATCGCGGTGGCAGGTATCCTTCACAAATTTTCTGTTTAGATAAAGGAGCAGAAATTCTGCCTTGACTTTTTAACAGTAGGTCTGGTGTTTTACTGCCTTTTGTTGAATTTGCAGGTCTGACAGGACCCCAGAACAGATGGGCTCTCCATCATACTCCCCTCCTCAGCAGTTCCAGAGGTCTTTCTCATCACCCGACAGTCTGCAGAGGCAAGCCCTGGTGAGCGCTCCCATCTTTGCCGCTAAATGCCTGTTCACAGCTAGGTTGTTAAGCGCATGTGACTGCTTGAATAGCCCGCCAGAGTTAATAGTTGGCAAAAACAGTTCGCTGCTGATTTGAAACGGTAAGAATCTGATCCCAAATTCTTCTAATCTGAGGCCAGACGTTCGGTCATTGGGTATTTCGAGGATTAAATTCGATCCAGAAGCCATCCACACAAAAAAAAGGTCTTGGTTATTATGAAGTAACCATGACCTAAGCCAGGCAAATGTCTGCACAATATTCAAATCTCTATTTCTTTTCCACAGATGAACAACATGTGGCAGATTCAAATGCAGCAGTTGCAGCAGCTGAACGGAGCTTTCCAGCTTGGCATGCAGCAGTTTAGGGGTGGGAGCAGTAACCCCTGGCAGCAGGAGAGCCCAGCTCACCGGAGCCACCGCCACTCCCAGGAGCAAGACGGCGGTGGACATCACGGCGGCCGGGATCACCGCAACGGTGGCCACGACCGCCATCGGCGCGACAACCAGCGAGGAGAGTTCTACCAGCATGACGATCGCAGCGGAGGCCGAAGCAGAGAGTACCCCCCGGATAGACGCAGAGACTCTAGAGACGGGTCCAAGGACGGACGCTGGAAGCGATACTGAAGCATTTTCTTTTTATACAAAAAAAAAAAAACAACGAAACAAAAACTGTTAAAGAAAGTATTTTATGTTGTTTTCTAAAAGAGAACTTTTTAAACGGATGATTTTTTGGGGTGTTAGTTGCTCCATCAAAGATGGTGTAAAGCAATTATGAAATTTGACACCACACCTAAGAATTTTAACTATAAGGAACAAAAAGATGCATTTAAAATATGAGGTCATAAACAATAAGTAGGGCATTTTACCAATTTTTTTTTTATTTTTTTATGAACCACATTTTGAAGACTTATTTGAATCTCAGGGGTCAACGCCCAATATGTCTGATGTGATCTATTTTTTTTTTTTCAAAAGATAATATTTGTATGATATGTGGCCGGTGTGGTCTTCTTGTTGATGATCCAGACATAATTATGTTTTGAGGGGCCAGATGTATCTAAGGATTTAACACACACTAATTCGGTACCACACTAAGTTGTCGTGGCACTGAATGACACATTTCTAAACTGGTCACTGTCTTTAATGATCTTTTTGAGTGGTGAATGTTTTAGTAATTTGGGGCCTTTATATACTTTACCAGCAGGGGATGTTTTTTTTTTTTACAGCAGCTATATGAAATAATCCTGGGGAATGAAATATTTTGTTAAACTGGATGTCAAGTTAAAGAAAAAGATCATTTCTTTCTGTGATTTCTCAGGAATTTTGTTAGAATGGAAAGAGATTTTCTTTCATGCTTTGTACTTTTCAGTAACAAAGTTTCTGTTGGAGGTTTTTAAACATTGTGCTTTCTCTGTTCAGAGAAATGCTGCAAAAACAACTCTCAACTGTACATACAGCATTTTTTTATATAAAAGTTTGTAAACATGGTATCCTCTCACTCATGTCTTTTTATGTATTTTTATTCTTATAATTTTTGGCCCACAGATTTAATGCTCTGCTGTAAACATATTGAGGGGAGGTTCATACTCATGTTGGGATAAGCCAACAAGGCTTACAGACAAAGGAAAGAATGAATGAGTAGAGAAGCATAAGCACACATAATTTCATAAAAGTGCACAACAATTCAACAGTAAAACCCCAACCATGCCCTGAAGCATGTTTAAAAAGGTTTACCTTGTTTTTGAATCAAGATGCCAAGAGGAAAAGATTTAAGCATTCATTAGTGGAGCACAGAAGGCAGGACCTTTTAATCACAACTGGGTAGGGTTTCAATAGAAAAAGTGACTAAAGTGATATCTGCTTTTAGATTTTTGGGAATAAATGGGTTTGGAGATTGTGTGAGCATTTTGCTGGCATGGCTTAGTTTGACCTCTTAGAGGAAAGGGTCACTGCAAGTCAGTTCACAGTTACGCCGATCAGGCATAACATTATGACCACCTCCTTGTTTCTATGCTCTCTGTCCATTTTATCAGCTCCACTTACTATATAGGTTTACTATTTATAGGGTACTATTTAGGTGGTGGATCATTCTCAGCACTGCAGTAATACTGATGTGGTGGTGGTGTTTTAGTGCTGGTCTGAGTGGATCAGACACAGTAGTGTTGCTGGAGATTTAAACAGTGTCCACTCACTGTCCACTCTATTAGACACTCCTACCTTGTCAGTCCACCTTGTAAATGTAAAGTCCGAGATGACAGCTCATCTGCTGCTGCACAGTTTGTGTTGGTCATCCTCTAGTCCTTCATCAGTGGTCACAGGATGCTGGTGACTGTATATTATTGGTTGGTGGACTATTCTCAGCCCAGCAGAGACACTGAGGTGTTTTAAAAACTCCAGCACTGCTATGTCTGATGAACTCGTACCAGCACAACACACTAACACACCACCACATCAGTGATACAGTGCTAAGAACGATCCACCACTCAAATAGTACCTGCTCTGTGAGGGTCTATGGGAGTCCTGACCACTGAAGAAGGGGGCTAACAAAGTATGAGAGAAACAGATGGACTACAGTCTGTAACTGTAGAACTACAAAGTGCTCCTATACAGTAAGTGGAGCTGCTAAAATGGACAATGAGTGTAGAAACAAGGAGGTGGTCAGAATGTTATACATGATGTTACCACAAGATCTCAAAGCAGTTGAACATCCATGGGAGATGTGGACCAGCATCAAAACACCAAATGAGGGAATATTTTTGGAAGAATGGTGTTCTGTCCCTGAAGTACAGTTCCAGAGACATACAATCTATGCCAAAGTACATTGAGGCTGTTCTAGCAGCTTGACCTTACTAAGCCACTTTATATTGGTTTTTCACTTTGTCATCCATCTAATGGCTGACAGTTTAGACAGCTGAATATATTTTACAAATAATCCATTTCTGTATGCATTTTCAAGAGGATTAGTCAAAAATGTTCTCAATTGTGATTTTGACATCCTGCACATACCGAAGATTTCTGCAAATATTCACATACTCTTAGCAAAGCCCACAAATCATGTAAAGAAGAAGTAGGATTTGAGTGCTGACAAGTTAAGCGCATGATATCATGTAAGTGTTTCTAAAGAAGTGACTACAATGGAACGGCGGTGGAAATGAAGTTTAATACCTGTAATTACAGGCGGGACAGCTGTGTAGGCCCTGCCTTATAGACCAGTAATGCACAGTAATGCATACAGCTTTGCCTGGACCTATATTTTACGCTTTGTGGAAATCAGAAGGGCAGGGTGTTTTTATTGTGGCCGTTTAAAACTGATGCATTTGGCTACGTGGACCTTAGCACCCGCTAAGCTAATTTTCCCTAAGACTTCAAAGGCACCTGGCTCCATAGGCCCAAATGAGTGAATCGTGACCGCCCCCAGTTCTCATGTTACACTTAGCTGCCCTGATTGAATCGCCTTTTGCCTGCTGTGGCCCCGCTTACAACAACGTGACAGCCGGAATCCTATAATGTCCAAGCTAAGGGTCATAATCTACCCTTCCGAAAGTGCTTAGGCCACGAACAGTGGCTCCCGTTCCGCACCAATTCGTTCATCCCAGCAAAGCTTTCACGCTCTAAAAGTGGAGGTGCATTTGCACCCTGCGTACTGAGCTCTTTGTCTTGCCACTAATCTGACAAGGATCAGATTGCACCCTGATGCCTGGAAGCGCTGCTCGGTAAAGAACAGCCGATCCCCTGGTCCCGGGCTGTACTAGGAAGAGCTTTGTTGGAGAGCGCTAACTCTGGACACAGTCTACAGTTTTAATTGATTGAGCTGCTTGGCGTCGACGGGTGTGGGGTGGGTGGAGAATGTACCCCTGTAGCAACTCCCACCGCCAACAAGTGTGTGCTAATGTGCAGACTTTAAAGTGGTGATCAAAAGCCTCCTCTTGGAGTTCTACCTTACTGCAGAGTTTAGTTCCAACCCTGATCCACCCACATGCTGGACCCCAGCCCAAAGCTAATGCACCTGATCCAGCCAATCAAGGACTTCTGGAGGCAGCTGGAGCAATTGTTGTAGATTATGGTCGGAACTAGACTCTGTAAGATGGTAGCTCTCCAGGAGCTCTGGATCTTTAAAGGAAACAGACCTAAAACCACCCAGTCTACCCCTCTCTAGGTTGGTATCATATGGGGTTCTATGGCCAAACCTCAACTAACGTAACAGGTGACCCAGCTTGCGTCGACCAGATTACTTCCACCCTCGGCTTGCATGGTGCTTGCTGCCACATGGCCAAGTTAGTTTCTTCATGTATATGATCGATTCGCAAGTATTTTGACAATTTCTGATGGGAC
>NC_051217.1:37197357-37199857 GCF_015220715.1 Pygocentrus nattereri | reverse complement strand
ACACTTAGCTTCAATGGTTCAAAATCATAAAGAAATCTTACATTAAAAACATAAAATTTTGATTAACATAAATGTATGAATATTAAATGGAACGTTACAGATCTTGATACTGCCCGACGTTTAACTTTTTGACAAAACTCAGCTTTTAAAAAAACTTTTCAAGTTCTTCAGAAGCGCAAAGGCTGAGCTTAGGATTTCAGCGGTTTTGGAGCTGGTGGGCTACAGCCTTGAAGGCTTGCTTCAAGTGGTCTTGATTTCACTTGGCTCCAAAAAACAGTGACTGAGAACATAGAGCTCTCTTGGAATGAGCTAGTCAATAGATCCGCCATGATCCTTTCACAGTTTTCCTTTTTTTTTCTTTAAATATTTTTCAAGAAGTAACATCATGCATTCACACAGCTAGCACATACTATTTTGAGCAATAAAACCTCTTTCTTTCTTTCTTTCTTTCTTTCTTTCTTTTTTCATGTGGTCAACTATTAAATTGAGCTCCAAAGAAGTGGCTCTGCTAATTCACCCTTTAACCTTGTACATCAGTGTGCAGACTGCTGGTCACTATAGCAACACAGAAAACAGTCTCACTTAGCTAGTGGCTAATGAAAAGGCAAAGAGAAAGATTTAAGACAAATATCAATCATTTGGAGACTGGAATTAAATTATTTGCATTTATAATCACTCCAGTTGGTTTCCCCTTCCACCTTAAATGGTGCAGCAGTTCCATTCTGGAACCATTTAAGGTGGAACCAAAAAATTAAAGCAAGAAGCTGACGAATGAGAAGCTCAAGTTCATATGCGTGTGAAGCTAGATGACCAAATACTTTTGGAAATTTGCCAAACCTCTGTTAACAGTATGTGAAGTTGCTGATTATCAAAGTACTAACAGGGAATACCAGGAACTAGTAACTCAGAAAGAAAGAAAGAAAGAAAGAAAGAAAGAAAGAAAGAAAGAAAGAAAGAAAACACTGTGCCTTCTGCATCAAATGTCTCCTCAAAGAATGTGTTTCAAGATGCCACAGATATTTTGGCGTATCTGACAAAGAGGATGCTACTCCTCTAGCCTGGACGACCCTTTCTGTCCCCATCATTGTCATTAAAAGGAGGAACAGTTATTTCAGGCCTTTTTCAGGGGAAGGTCCCTTTCAGGCATCCTCTCTGACAGATGCACAAAGGGCCAGGCCCTTAACCACGTTAGCCATCATCATTACAGCCATGTTTGCAAACTCGGCAGCTCCTAATGGCTCCAAATTAGCACTTTAGTGCGGCCACTCGATAGATTCCTCATGAGCCGGTCAGCAGCATGGATTGATCGTCCCTCTTTAATTACCGACTGGCTACCTTCAATCCCTTCCGTTCCCTCCACTCAGCGCTCTGAAAGGATATTACCCCCCCTCCTCTCTCACTATCCCTCTTCTTCTATGCCTTTCTTCTCCTTTTTTCACATAAAAATTGAAACAGTGGAAATCTTCCTCTTTATGAAGCTACAGCTTGTGTGGACTGAAGGGTGGGTGGAGAACGAATTTGGGATGGGAAACTAATTAAAAGTCAAGTGATGCTTGTAACTCGTCTGTTCTTGAACATCCCGCCAATTCAAACACATAATTTAGCAGACTTGAATGCTTAAGTGCCTATTAGATTATATGATTGAAAGTCTATGGGCCGATCATGCTGCGCAAGCTACTTTGAGATATTTTAAGCTGCCATTTTAAGGTGAAGGGATGTGTGGGAAGGTATTTATAAGGGGTTCATTAACTTATTCCCTGTCGGCCGATAAGAGATGAAATTGGACTTCGTTATGAAAAGTGCAAGACTTTAATAACATGGCAGAAACTTTCTCAGCCCAAGATAAGGCAGGTTAGTGGAGGGCTTGAGTTTTATCAGAGGTGTGAATGCAATAGCATGTCAATGGCCTGTAATCGAATCAAAGCAAGAAGAGAATAAAAGCGTAGAGAAGAGAATGGAAGAGAAATGAAATGAAAAATAGAGAAGAAGGAGAAGGGAAAAGGAGAGAGGTGAAGAGAAGAGAAGAAAGGTGAAGGGAAAAAGAAGGGAAGAGTGAAGAAGAGATGTAAAGAGGAGAGAGGAGATGAGGGGAGAAAAGGGAGAAGGAAAGAGAAGAAGGAAAAGGAGAAGTAAAGGGAATAGAACAAAACAGAATAGAAAAGAAAATGTAGAAGAGAAGAGAATGGAAGAATGGAGAATATAAGAAAAAAGAGAAGAAAAATCAGAGTGAGAAGACAAATGAAAAAAAAGAACAGGCAGAAAAAAATGGAGAGAAGAGAAGAGAAAAATGAACCATAGAGCAAATAAAATGAAGAGAAGACAATAGAAGAGAAGAAAAAATGATCAATAGAGGAGATTACAGGAAGAGAAGAGAAGAGAAGAGAAGAGAAGAGAAGAGAAGAGAAGAGAAAACTGATCAATAGAGGAGATTAAAAGAAGAGAAGAGACGAGAAAACTGATCAATAGAGGAGATTAAAGGAAGAGAAGAGAAGAGAAAACT